>NC_059291.1:4836686-4916686 GCF_017591435.1 Portunus trituberculatus
AGGTTTCAAGTGGAGTGTGTTCGTGGTCGGGGGCGTGTGTGTGTGCGCAAGTCGAGTGACCTTTCTTTGGTGATCTAGCTGTATGAATCCTGTTCCGTCAGTCATAAAGCTAGATCAGCAAGGCAGGGTATCGCGACTGTTTACTTCAACACTCGCACTACCACTGGATTACTCGGGCTTAATGGTGTCTGACGGGCTCGTCGTACTATTGTGAACCTCTGGGAACTAGAGCTGTGCATGTGTTTTGTTTGTCATATCACAGTTTTAGTTACTAGACGGTTGCATGACGGACCTGGTCGTGGAGTGACCCATCGCGAGGAAGTGTCTCAAATTCCGGGTGTCTGCCGGTTGAGTTCGAGCTTGGTTGCCAGGTAGTGTGGACCCAGTGCATGGCTTAATCATGACTAGATCCAACACTCATCTGGTGGCCTGCTCGCTAGGCGTCAAGAGTGCGAAGACCGATGGGTTGTTAGTCTCCAGGTCCTGCTTTCCACCTTTCCACGCTAGTCTCCTTCACACCTATATCTGACGCCTCAGTGGAGAGGACCCGGTGCTGAAGTGTCAGGTCATCACCGGGTTCTTTTCGCGGGGGTCTAGAGTAAACTCAACGTGACTCTACGTGGTGTGACGCTCCCTGATGCGGTTGTGTTAGCTATCCAAATAAATCTAAGTAGACGACTGTTTTATGCTTATCCCCATCTTTCTTTACAACTTATATATTTCACTTCACTTTTTTCAGTATTTTTTTCTGTAACCTACAGACTTTCCTGTAGTTTCTGATCCAACACATTTTATCTTATTCTTGCTTCTATTAGGAACCAGACGAACCATACCGGTACAAGTCTTGATCCATTATATTTTCCTGTATTTTATCTTCTACAAACCATAAGCGGAAAATTACCACCTGACACTGTTCAAAGGTTGTGGAGTAAATGAAACTTAGGTAGTTGCATACACAAACTTAAGTTCCGAAAACTAAGCTGCTAAAGCTTCATGCAGATAAATTCACACTTTGAAAGCGAACGGAGTCTGCGTAATTAGTGTAATAGATAGATCGTCATGAAATGAGAAGCTTATTACATAAATTGCATGACTATGAAAGCTTATACATCTCCAAAAGCTGTATAATTTGCAGGACTTTTTAAAAAGTTACTTAGTACACTAAGTGCAAACGGTAAATGCGACTTGTTGGAGTCTCGATAATGCTTATTTTACTTAGTTTTTTTTTTTTTTGTCCAGTGTTCAAGTTTCATTGTACATTAGGCAAAATTTGAAGTATTGAGAATGGTCTACGATAAAAAAAAGAAATGTGTTAAAATGTGAGAAAAATATTTGGTCTACGATAAAAAAAATTGCGTAAAAATGTGAAAAATATTTTCTTCCATTCCACCACACCACAACTCCATACATTAATCATTCCAAATCTCATGCTACAGTGCAAATGATCCACTGCCTCAACATTTCTTTCCTTTTCCTTTACTTTCTGAATGGTATTCCTAATCACAAATTTCCAACATAATTAATTATTGTACAGCATTGATTGGCAAAACTACACTAGTAAGCAGTATGTGGATATCAATGTCACTTGTTTCATACCCAGCACTATGGCAATTATCAGTGACTATTCCATGACTGACTATACAAGCATAATGCAAGAATAGGGTATGGTCATCATAAAGGAAGTAAAATAAACTCGTGGATATATATAATTGCACATGTTTATGATATGAAGACAATTTGTTCATACCTGGACAAGTCGAGGGCACACCAACTGAAGTGTCAAACAAACACTGGTTTGGCATACCGTTTTGGGCATCAGCGCAACCACTTTTTCCTAAAATTATTTTTTCCCCAAATTGACTGACGGTATAATAAGCTATGTTATTTCCGTTGCAAGTCAATATTTTTAAAGTTAACTTTTCGACTACCTACAACTCCTTTGAATGCCTCATGTCCATTGAGTTGCCAGCAATTGTTAGGAAGTCTGTGCTGTCATCAGTTAATTTTTCAATTTCTCACCTTGTCATTTACACTGAAATATACAACTATTAGTTTCATCTCCCATCCACCTATTTTTCCTCTTACATATATTATTCCCATCCACCTATTTTTCCTCTTACATATATATCTTTTTTTGTCTCAACTTTATTTAGAATAATAATACCTTGATTTTCCATATAAACCATCATCAATCCTCCACCCCTCTCTCTCTCTCTCTCATGATGAAGTCTGGGAATTTTCTCCCCGAATGTTACCACTTCTGTTTGGGGAAAATTTCCTAAATCGTACCATTGTTTTGTCACTTCACTTGTCTTCAGTGCGCTCGACTTAGCATGCTTGAGTTGGTTCACGCTCGACTCGTCCATAAACCCAATGGGTTGACTTGTTGTTTATGGACCGTTTACTTCCAAATGAAAAAATCCTGACATTTGCAGATGTTAAGACTATGTCTTACCTGATTTCCAAGGCAATTACTGAAATCCTCCTTCATCCCAGATACTGACACCCTGTCATGGGGACGCTTAGGGCCAGACAAAGATGGCACCACATCCCCCAGATCCAATGTCACTACCTGTGAGATAACAGGAAATTTTTCAGAATATTAAATTTGATGTGTGATAGATTTATTTGAGCTATGCAACTGAATACTAGAGAGGATAAATAAATCATATTTGAACATCATTTAAGTACAGGAAATAGTTAAATTGTACAAACTTACCTCACTGTAAATAGGGTCTTGTGAGGCATCACTGAAGTTACGGAACATGTTGACAGCTTTCAGATAGGCCTCTATTTCTGCTATTTTCTTTTCATCACGACCTAAAAGTAATAAGATCAATATGTATATACTTTATAACACAAGCAAAATAGATATTGATAATAAACATATTACATGTTTCAACCTCTGACAGCCTGGATTTTCACTTACTACTTTGCCGCAGGTACTTAATGGTGGTGTTGTCAACAGGGAAGAACCCAACTGTGGCACCATATTCTGGACACATATTAGAGATGGTGGCACGATCAGCCAAGGAAAGCTGCTCCACGCCAGGACCATAGAACTCTACAAACTTCCCAACCACACCTACTTGTCGCAAGTGCTGAAAAAGTGTGATTGATCAAGCTGGAACTTACTTAATTTTCACATGTGAAAAGTTATGTATTCTCTTTACACCATGAGACTGTAGCTACATACCTTAGTAATAGTAAGGACAAGATCTGTTGAGGTGGAGAGTGGTGAAAGGGTGCCAGTGATGCAGTACCCTACCACCTTGGGTAGCACCATGGATACAGCCTGTCCTAGCATCACAGCCTCAGCCTCAATACCTGGTGATTGCAATGAATTCAAGTAAAGCAACAAAAGAGGACCATTACAAAATATTGCATACCATATGCTTAGGTGTGCTTCAAATTTAAAACTAAAGATGTTACAGGCCAAGTATGAACAAATAAGGACCACATTCTAAAACACTTCCAGCCACTCGTCAATCACTTTTAAAAGGGCTTTACTAAGAATCTAGTTGAAGTTACATGGGTGCTTTTGTGGTTATGGTAACAGATAAAAAAAATATTGTCATTATCAACACACTTCTAAGAACTCATTTAGCTTTGTGACCTTTGAAAATCGTCATAATGAGACCAAAGCGTTTTTTAATGTGGGCCCAGGATATGCAGAAGAGACCAACCTCCAACTCCCCATCCGATGACCCCGAGGCCGTTGATCATGGTGGTGTGGGAATCAGTGCCCACTAAGGAGTCAGGGAACAGAAGGCTTTCATTTTTAAATACAACTCTAGCCAAATACTCCAAGTTCACCTGCAAGAACAAACATAAATGCTCATTCCTTTACATCAAGCCCCAAACATCCTCTTTTTCTTCACACATATAATAGCTAATATTTGTTAAAAGGTACACATTTAAATGGTCCAAAAATCCTCCATCTGGCGTAAGTCCAAATCCAAATGAAATCAGCCAATTGTCTTGGGTTGGGTATGGGTTATTTTAGAATGAATAATAATATGCAAATCAAGCAGTTTAGCAACAGCACAGCTTAATGTATGTAGTACAGCCAAACCACCATACCTTAATCAGCTCATTTATACAGCAATAGAGACATACTCACATATCCCAATGACTCCAAGAGAATGTGACTAAAGAAAATAATACAATTTTCCCTCACCTGGTGCACAATTCCTGACCCTGGGGGAACAATCAGCATGTTCTTAAGGGCCTGAGCTCCCCACTTGAGAAAAATGAACCGCTCATAATTACGTTCAAACTCAAGCTCCTGATTTTTCTGTAGTGCACTGGACCTGCAAGCAAACATCAGAAAGTAAAACTGTGATTTGCTTAAGAAATCACTGCTACATCCATTACTATGAAGTGCAAGTTTACATAAAATCTCCCACTACTTACTAGTATTAACTAAAGGTTATAGTTGTGTAAACTCTAGTCACAGGAAGCCAGTACTACTACAAGTAAAGACTATGAAGACCAATATCCAGTGTCATCAAAGTACACCTCAAAACAAAAGCAACAGCAAGCATGTAGCACATCCCCAGACAAAAAATAAAATTTACTTATACAAAATATTTTGCTGATAAAGTATAGCAAAAATATAAGTACAATATGAAACAAAATTTACAATAGCTTGTGTTTTCTTCTACTTGTTGCATGAGGTGAGAATTATAAGTGGGCAAAATGTAAGGAATGTTGAGTATGATGGAGAGACCAATGGAGTGATGGTGGTGAAACACCTTATGACAGTGGTTTCCAACCTTTTCGAATTCTCGCCCCCTTCACTAAATGACAAGTTCCCTGCGCCCCCCTTATTTATAAGGCACTTGTTACGTCTAGAACAGTCACAGAACTACCATCTTACTACCGCACCCTCATATTACTGTGGCGGCGTGGCCACATGGCCGACTCCCAAAGCTGAAGTACTGACATGTCTGAGACGTGAACCGAACGGGAACCATACGAACGATGCATTGTTTCTGGTAATCATTACCATATTTATATTTACAGCACGTTTCTCTCTTTAGCTTTTATAGATGTTTAATTCCTTAGTTACTTAGTAGCATTTGAAATAATTTATAATTGTAATTAGAAAATAACATTTCATAATTCATATCTGAAATGTTTTCTCAATACTTAACCAATTATGTATTCCATCAAAATCAATAATGTTGATATATAATCATCTACTAAGTAATTTTTCTACTTTATGAAGTGCTTGCTCCCTTGGCAGCCTTCGTGCCCCCTTAGGGGGGGCATGCCCCACAGGTTGGAAACCACTGCCTTAGGACAGAGACTAAACGAATTAGAGATGTGGAACAAATGGCAGGCTATACAGCCAAGAAAAGGGATGATGACCGGAGATTCTTAAGCCTTACTGCTCACATGAGAGCTCTTTTTTGCATGATACATTAGTCAATTTCATTGATGAAGAACCTCTGTTAAATTAAATAGGGGGACCACGTAACTCACAGGCAAAATTATATATATATATATATATATATATATATATATATATATATATATATATATATATATATATATATATATATATCGACCAAACAACGGACAAATGCGTGCACGACCCTGGACGTAGATTGCAAAAGTCCGTTCTTTGCAAAAGTACGTAAAAAACTGTATAAAACGTACGTAAAATACGTAAAATTTTCTGATTTTCGTATTAGTTCAAGCTTAGCAGCCACTGGAAGAGCCTTTCGATTACACTATTTGGTTTACTAGGTTTAGGAGGCATTTTGGATAAGTAAAGCACTCGTGGGAAGGGTACAAATGCATAAAAACGCCGTGGTAAGCACTGGACAATGTTCGCTGTTGGTTGAAAATGCATGGACTGAAGATTAAACATGGCGGCCAACAGCTGATGACGCGACCAACCCGCCACCTACCGGACAATAATTTGCCAGGAAGACAATCGCGCGCATTTTAATATTCGTCCGTAGATTAAACCAGACTCCAGAATTTGTCAGTAGTTTACAAAATCCGTTGATGGGAGGTCCGTTGTTTTGAGGGTGGAGTGTATATATATGTATATATATATATATATATATATATATATATATATATATATATATATATATATATATATATATATATATATATATATATATCCTCTACTCATGATCAAAAAATATATCTGTAACACTACTTATCCTATCCATAGTTTGTACATGTAACAAACATAAAAATCAAACATAAATTAACTTTTGAAAGGTACAAACACAGGTGTGTGTGTGTGTGTGTGTGTGTGTGTGTGTGTGTGTGTGTGTGTGTGTGTGTGTGTGTGTGTGTGTGTGTGTGTGTGTGTGTGTGTGTGTGTGATATACATTCCTCAGTGCATCCATGTGGCACATAGCAAGCATGGCTGGTTTGAAAAGCACTAAGATTTTGTGCCCCATTATCATTTGCCCATACATGAGGAACTGCAGTATTTGATTGACAAACTGCAAGCTAGCAAGAGCCAAGCATGATCAGAAGAACAGCAGATATAAATGTTCCTTGCATATATACACACCTTATATGATAAAGATATTAGAGAAGAAAACAACATACAATATGACTTGTGATAAAGAGTAAGAGCTCAGTATAGAGAATGACTGACAAAATTCTATAAAAGCATCTCGCTGAATAACTCTAATGTTGAGATGCCTTCATAAATACTTTCTAAAACAATACAAAGGAAGTAACATTGATAACTAAAAGGATCTACAAACACTTTCAAACCAAATATGTAATTAACTGTAAACAATGACAAATGTGACCAACACCTGTTGGAACTACATGTTGCAGATGAATATATTCCAAGAATTATAATACCCAAAATCAAGCTGATTCAGGAAAAAAGAAAAAATTGTCAGTGCTGTACAATTTAACTCTGATTCTGTAATAGCAACTTCCCAGGTAACCAGCACCCACACATGCTATTGAGTAATCTAAAGTAGTAACCACATTCACACACATAACACTTCCCCAACAAACACATCATGTTATCCTTCTCTATGAGGAGTACCTCATTTAATACATCTGCACATAAAGCAGCTTACATATCCTTAGCTGATAGTCTCTTGCATACCAAACAATACAAATAACAGAATGTCTACTGTTCGCCCCCACCAAATAATTGTGCCCCTTAAGAAAACATATTTATTCAACAGCAGCAGATCAGTTTGAGTTATTTTTAAAGTAAAATCGAGTAATAATAAGCTGTTATGTAGAGGGCAAGGAATACCACAAGAGCCAATCTCAGCAGTTTAGTTTAAATCCTGAAGATATTTATCATTGACTTCCAGAGACATAAAGTTTGTTTTCATCCTACATTGATGATATCTCAATAGGATGACATTTAGCCAATCAACAATTTTTTTCAGCCAGCCAAAACTACCTTGGGTGCCTGTTAACTGGGAAACTGGAGTGATAGTAAACCTTCAAAAATATCGTAAAACTAAAATTCTTGTCACTAACTTTCTCCTCAGTATCAAACCCTTAAACTTTGCATGAATAAAATACAAAAGTGTATATATTCTAAGAGCCTCTGCTCACAAGTACTGTACACCATACCACACACAACACAACACTGTACAAAGATAACAGGTGCTAACCATTCAGACTGGCGTTCATGAAAAGGACACACTTCATCCTGAATGGGGATCCCAGGCACATCAAGAGGTGAAGGCAGGGATGATACTGACAGTCTTAAGGATGGAGTCACTGAAGTGTCACTCTTGATACTAGAAGTTTCTGAAACACTGGTGACAGACTCGGCAGCCACTTGTGTTCTTAATAGTTTTAATCTTGCATTTGATGTCCCACATGGTCTAAAACTTAAGTCTTCAACATCTACACTACAATGACTCTCAGAGTCTGATTTGTGGCTCTGGTCTGGAGTAGGAGCTCGACTGTCTGGCAGACTACTCTGTCTGTATGGAGGACCAAGGTAATAGTTGGCTGGGTACTGTGCCCCTGATACACTGGTATACTGAAGGGAGGGATATACTGGTGGTTGGTAACCATGTATCACTGGTGTATAAGTACCAGTTTGTTGTTGGTAGGTTACTGGTGATTCCCCAATAGATATGTGTGACACCATAGATGAGAGCTGATAGGTACTTGTGGAGGGGGTTGGCTGGTAAGGCCAAGGTTGCTGCACACCAACCACAACAGTCCCTGGCACAGCCACTGCAGGTGGACACACAAATACTGGCTGCGGAAAGCCACTTTGTATGGAAGAATATACAGCGGGACTGGAAGGCTGTGACTGTAACAACGGGGAAGTGGGGCGTGATCTTGACCCTTGAGAGCCATGCCTGTGTGGTTGTCTCCCACGTGTATATGACCGACTACTGGGGCGGCGCCCAGCCATGGAAGCTGACAAGCAGCCCGGCTGCCCATAGCTCACACAACGGCCACAGGACTGACCAGACAAAGATCCCCCACCACCAGGGTCGTCCCCTCCACGTCTGCAGGGGGAGAGACACTGTCAAAGGTGCAGCTTCAATCTTACAGTATACACACATTCATACCTAAACACACACCTACACACTCAGTCTTTCATGCACACCTACTGTCAGTCTTCAATCAACACCACAATCAATATAGAAAAGAAGATATACTTTGGGAGCTTTATAAGATATTTTGAGGATTGCCAGATTTGCTTCACCTTCCAAACTTGTTATAAAATACTGAATTACATGTCACTCTTCAACTCATGAAAAGATTTAACAAACTTGTTGTGTTTATCACCCATATGAACAGTAATTGAAACTCTTAAAAAGACTCAACATGGTGAGAATATGTCATTATGTAATTTGTGGACCAATTCACAATTTCATATGTACATTATTTTAGCAATTCAATGTGAAGAGATTTGAATATGAAAATCCATGCATCATAAAGGAAAAAATTTCCATAACTGCAACTTGTGATCTGAACATTCATCAATTAATAAAAAATCCTGAAAGGTAATAAGCATCTGACTAATGACCCTGGATTTAGTATACTACTGTTTTGAATCCTAGGTACTCTTTTGATTATTAACATTATGACATCAATGATACTACACTTAAATGCTGATTCAAAACCTTACTCTGGACTACAAACAGAATAGACATAAGTGTGTGATGCTACTCAAAGTTCAACAAGTGGGGAGGTGAGATGCAGTCTTGTCACATAAATGAGCATTGGTATGAGCATAACAGAAGCTATGAAATCAGGTAGAATACCCTGAATTAGCCATGAGAGAACAGATGCGAACAAGTGAGATGGGCTAAATATTTCAGAGGAGGGATAAATGCCAATAGAAAGACCCCATAATGTGGTCTGAGGAAAAATTTACCAATCACTGTGGTGATGCAAGCTCCTTCTAGGTGACAAAGGCTGATCTTTATAAATACAAAACCTGCCATTTAAACAAAGATGGTAATAAGTTCCATAATACATATAACAGAATTTTTGCCATGTCTTAAGGCTTTCCCAAACACACAATACTATACAGAGAGGTGTCCTCACTATGCATAAACTTGTGTTTCTATACATACGTATATCTTCCTTGCCAGGTTGGCATTTTTAAAGGTGAGGTACAAAATATTTTCTTGTCTTTTATAGCACACATGCACACACACACACACACACACACACACACAGAGCAGTTATTAGGCAGCTAAGTCCCAACTCTTGCACTTATACTCTGCACGTTTCATCCTTTACCAATCTATTCCATGAACCAGGATTACATCGTGAATGGAGTCTAATCCAAATCGTCTCAATCTGGCTGAAGTTTAGACAAGTTTGTATCAAGCACAAAAATGCCATTATTGACAATACTGTTGGAATTATAATAGTACTATTTGCTTCATGATATTGCTTGCATGAAGATATGCTCTACTAATCCATCCTAATAATTACAATTAAATATTGTTACCTTATGGATGCAGATTCATGCATTTAATAGTGTAATGGTATACATGACCATGCAAAACTGGTTACACAAGATGGGCTAGCAAAGTGAAAAAGAAGAAAAATATTTAAATAAGATGTTGTGGTCTGGTCATGCTCAAAGGTTAAAATCAGAAAAAAACAATTTTACTTACATACTATATGCATGTCACACCAGCACATGCATATACCACAATATCTTGATATGTATTTCACTCATTTAATTATTATTAGTTATCATTTTTCAACTGTCCTTCCTCTTATCATGTGATTGTCTTCTCACTGTATGCCAGTAAGCACACCTCTGTTTGTTGTGTATTGGACTTCATGGGCATCATTAAGACCAGAAAAAGATTATGAAGTTCAATTAGCAACTACATAACATTTTTTAGATTGTAGAATTTAGTAAAATGCAGATCCACAACTAAACAAATCAATTAATGTTACAGCCAGCCACACCAACATAAATGTCCCTCACAACTGAATAAGCGGATTGGTATTCAAACTTGTTAAACCACCACAGCACTGCACCAGAGTCTTCAGTCAGAAACACACTCCACTACAATGCTTTAAGAATTTTATCATGTAATTCTTTTCAAACATGTGGTGTAAGACAACATATAGACAGTCACACCAAGTTGTTACTGTTCACTTGGCATCATACTGAATGCATCATGCAGCAACAGTATTTGCAAACATTACACAATCATTTGCTCTTTATTTTACATGCAACAAAAATTCTGTTCTTTGACTTTCAAGACCTTTGAATATTGAATCAATTCACGATAAAACACAAATCAACACATGATCTACTGATATGGAGCAAAGTTCTCCAACATTACACGATACGAAACATCTCTATAGAGGATGAATTTGTGCATGCATATTGGCATATCACAGTACGCAACTCTATTTAAAGAAGCCTGAAAGAATGAGTAACACCTTATGATCTCCATTATTTATAATTAGTCACATCACTCCCATAGTGCATGAACTCTTTTTGACAAGCTGTAGAGCTCAGAATCCTGCATTTGATTTAATTATTTTCAACAATAATGAAAATAACACCCAAATTAGGTTGTGTCCCAGATCACTGAACAGTTTAAAGATGTAACTTGGGATACCACTGTATTAAATTTACAACAATTGGTACACAAGTTTTACGGTGCCTCATCAGCTGACTTGTCATTTATTTCATATATTCAAGTCAGACAAGTAAGTTTCATTCACATGCTGTCAACTGTGTTTGGAAACTGTAGTCTCATAATGGAAAATCTGTTTATCTGTGAGTTTATACAGCTTTGGTGCTACAGGAGATAAGTGAGCTCTTCGTCAGGTTAGGAGAATTAAAAGCTTGTCCAGATTATTAAGTAGTAAGAAAAGAGATACCCAAAAAGCATAACTACAAGTTTGTGGTTAATTAAACAAGTAGGTAACATTAATGATAACTAGAAAGCCCATTATAAAGTAGTTAAATACCAAAGCAAACTGTAATCCCCAAACAGTGTGTAACATCACAGAAAGGCCACCAAACAATAATTCTACTGAATATTGAGAAAAAAAAAAAAAAAGATAAATGCAAAAAAATATAAAAGTTCATCAATGATCAGACAAATTTTGTTTGTTGAACAAGACATTAAGTCATAATATGTACCTTCATAGAACCTTCATTACTTTATTAAAACATGAACTCTTATATCATAAATCTAATTCAGTTAAAAAGAATGAATTGCCATAAGATGAAATGAAACTGTGATACTAACGTCCTGGAGAATTCCACTTGCACCGAGTGGTCAATGACGAGGTCAGCTGGGCAGATGGGGTTGATCTTTTTTGGGTCCCCTCCAAGGTCCTTCACAGCATCCCTCATTGCTGCAAAGTCCACAACGGCTGGCACACCCGTGAAGTCCTGTCAGCATCGATTACTATGAAGGCACAGGCCACTTTCAATGAATGCTATCAAAAAGTCTTGTCTTTCTCTATGATTATTAATTAATCTATTTCTTTCTTGACACTTTATCTGTTTACCATCTTTCGTTGTATGGCACAAATCATTCTTATTTTCTTTCTATTGGGCCACATTTTACAACCCACAGGAGGGCTGGAATGTTGGCCTCCCATTCCTGAAGGAGCCACATACACAAACAAAAGCAAGATGGTTAGTTTCTTCCTCCTACCAGACACAATTACTTTATTAATGACACACAGTCTCTGCTCAGTAAACAGATAAAGGAAACCAATCTAATCTGTCCCCAAATATCAAATCTCCCACTAATACAAATTAATAAAAGATGAAGAAATAAATAAAAACACAGTATCAATAATGGAATAAAATGAAATAAGAAACATCTCAAAAGATTTACACAATGTATCTCAATTATTCAAATATGTGACCAATGCGGCAAAAATTCTCTTCTTCAGCATGATTGACTCTGATACACAAATAAACGATGACAAAGACTGACCTGCAGGATGACCCGGGCTGGACGGAAGGCCACCTCCACTCCCTCTGCAACATTCTGCTTCTTTTCCCAGTCTAGAATGTTGTGCACATCCTCTTCTTTCACCTGCAACAGTATCACCACAGTTAGCGGTAAAGACAAAGACAGATGGACGGACGGATGGAAAGACACATATGAGAGAGAGAGAGAGAGAGAGAGAGAGAGAGAGAGAGAGAGAGAGAGAGAGAGAGAGAGAGAGAGAGAGAGAGAGAGAGAGAGAGAGAGAGAGAGAGAGAGAGAGAGAGAGAGAGAGAGAGAGAGGTTAAGAAAATAAAATGGCTAACCATATTTTCACTTTACAGTAGAAAAAGAAAAAGTAAAATAATTACTTATATTGCAATGGTGCAGTGTAAGTTGCTACATGAAAATGTTTATATTCCTGTGTTGTATAATAAGCTAAGAATAAAGTGCACAAAATGAATAACCCCATCCCTTTAAAAAAGGATAAATTAATTGCTTTCATAGAATGCTTTTCACTTTGTCAAGTAAGATCACATAATTCTGCTTACAGCATAGAGTAAAACCGTAAGATAAACAAACTGGGTGAAGAATCAAGTTGTTAAAGTTGAAAATATGCAATGTCTAATGAACATAACAGCAAAACCTTTTTGCCAGATTTAGACCATTATATATGGTGAAGTGTCTGAAGATACATATACAAGCAGGGGCAACTTTGGGTGGTGGGAGTGTAGTGAACTGCACAATAGGATAAGACACATAGCTATATGATCCATGACTTAGTATTCCATGCCCAAAACAGGATACTTGTGCTCTTACATTAATTACATTTTAGTGACAATTTCTCCTTGCTTATAACAACCTGAAGATTGCTAAATGTTTATTTGATACATCTAATAGTTTATCACATCAGTTACTTTAAGGTACCTTATATTGTACGTGTAATATATAGAACAACAAAGATAGTACAGTACCTGAAAGTTATCACAGTTTCTGACAGCTGCCTCCAATAAAACCCTGATGCTAAAAGGTAGGCGATCTGGTGAAGAATTCATACTTTGAATGACATGAACGAAAATGAATATGTAAATCTCCAAGTACATCATTTTCTCATGAACAAAACTTAATCCCTCACAGTTCAGCATCTCAACAACTTGGGTGCACAATGATGTGAAATTCAAGAATATGTCCTTCATTTGTCAAGGAATTATTTAAGGGTAATAACAAGAAATACATATTAGGTAGATAATCTTGATGTATTCACTTGTTTGAGATGATGTAAAATTCTCCAAATCACTTCTGGCAAATTTGTATTCATCATTTCTCTTTAGCTATGAAATATGTTCATGTTTTCACTTTAAGCATGAAGTAAAGAGCAAATTTTAACTAACTTCATCTAATTTATATGTTACCTCACAAAATTCAACAATTTCCCCTTGAATCACTACACTTGCTCAGAAGTAATGAGGCAATAGCAAGAAGTCAAGTAAATCCAAACTGAAAGATGCTCACCATAACGTTTGTCTTTGAGGTCCAGAAGGTTGTAATACTTGAAGGTTTCCCCACCAATCTTGATCTCTGAGAGGAGATGAGCAAATGGATTTGTTCCTGAAACAGGAAAAAAATGTATAGTTAATCTATAAGTAATGCCTCTTTCCTTTATAAATCAAAGTTAGTTTCCTTACGTGTTTGAAGAATACAGTGTTGAGTGGCTAAAAAGATGCACATTCCAATGGTCCACTTTTTCATTTTTCCCATGATACTGATGATAGAAGTCTTCTATAATTCACAACATTTTCTCGTTAATACTGTTCATACAAGAACATTGATATTCAGACATTTTCTTTAGACTATACAAGTCATTCATGCAAGGATACAATTTTAACATTTTACTGAATCAGGATGGTCAGTGTGTATGAAAGTTTTCTGAATCCTTTTAACGAGAGCAATCATTTGGCATACTTGCTGATGTCAGATGACTAATATGCAAATGTTGCATTTCTAAAGAAGCTTTAATATCTATTTCATGTGAAAGGATCAAACAATAGACAATCATAAACATGTACCAAAAAAAAAAAAAAAAAATCTTATATGATGACTTTTACAATGTGCTGACCACTCAAAAACTCTGCTTCTCCATATTGTGCTATTGTGGTAGATTATGACTTGTTTCAGTCAATGAATTGTCTGGATCTTTTCTACCACTTTAAATCTTGCACCTATCAACAGGTGGCAATGTGCCAGGTGTTTCCCATTTGCCAACCATCACGTTTCCATTGCCTGCCTCATCATTTATCATTGCCATAATAACTTTTTTTTTTTTTTTTTTTTTTTTTTGTCCAACAGCACTACTGAATCTTGTCACTTTGATGCATTAAATCAACCAGTTGGTCAGTCAATCTATTTTTTTTTTTTTTTCATAAAGAAAAAAAATAGCAGCAGCAGCAGCAGTGTAGTAGTAGTAGTAGTAGTAGTAGTAGTAGTAGTAGTAGTAGTAGTAGTAGTAGTAGTAGCAGCAGCAGCAGCAGCAGCAGCAGCAGCAGCAGCAGCAGCAGCAGTAGTTCTACAGCAGCAGCAGCAGTTCTACAGCAGCAGCAGCAGCAGCAGCAGCAGCAGTAGTAGTAGTACCTATCACCATTCCTATTATCATATCAATAATAAAAATATAAATCCATAACAAAAGTAGCAGAGATGCACGTGTGTACTGTGAGTGCGTGCACTGCAGGAATTGTGTACTCATAAACTGTCCAACAATGTCGTTTCATCTCATCGTGGTTTTGAGGTCATCCACAGTTGCCACAATGGTAGTCAACTGGCACCTTTACTGCGTTGACTCAGACGGTTGCATGATCCTTCTATCTTAACTAACATTGGATATCTAATTAGAACCTAGTGTGTGATGGGCAGCCTACCAATAGCTGCAGGGCTGGGATGGATGTTAATATATAGTCACTCATGGCTAGTGTTTATGGTTGTCCTTGGTAATATATTGACCATAATCATAAAACCAATTCTATCATTAAGGCTGTCATTAGCTACAAGTGACTGTTCCTAGCAAACCTGTGGTCACAATCGTAACAATGGCAAGGTCCATGATAAGATAATAGCATGGGTAAGGTCAGTCCTCGGTGATATACCAGTTCTCAATTTTTCTTTTTTCTTACGAATTTCTAAAGTGAAACCATATATTACCATTTCAAACCACACGCTGACCATAAGAATTTACATTACAGAAAATAAAAGGAAACCTATATTTCATCTATAAACATTAGAATCCCGTAATATTTCTTCTCGTCTTTTACAAGTACTCAGTTTTCCATGTTACTACTGAATTATTCACTGCAAGCTATTATAAGATCAAACATGTGCTATTAAAAACAAGCATTGTGACATTCTTCCTCTAAGAAACGAGAAACACGGTTGTGACAAATATGAGTAGGCATTAGATACAGTTCTCAGATAAGGATTCATTATATAATCCACGGAATAATAACCTATGACCCTTTACTTCCCAAATCTACTTAGGATTTGAAGCCATCACCATGTGTTACTTCTGATTTAACAACTATAAAGTATAATGAGTATTTAGTAAGGACTATTTTTACATCATTAAAAGCTATTCGATATTAGTGCCGTTAACTACCTTATCAATTAACAAGACAGTGGAGATCACTAATAAACTCATTCATACACTCATGCACAAAATAAAAACAATTCCAGGAGTATGAAAGGAACAAATTAATCATACAAACATCAATCACACTAACACGTCTTGGAATCATCAATTTCTGGAAAAAAAAATCGAGTCAGAAAAAATAACAACTCAGCAGCTTTCAATTCTCCTCTGAGATTGAGTCACAATTAAATAGGAGCAATGATGCCTTAGGAAGCACAGAACAGCCTTGCAGCTCACCTTCCCCTGCCATTCCGGCGTATTTTAAGGTGTCAGGAGGAGAAGGCAGGAGGCGAGGTGATGCTGGGCGGCGCTAGAGGGTTGTGGCAATAGTAGTGACTGGCGACACTCGGCAGCCACTTCATCGCTTCACCCCCACCTGCCACTCCTCTCCTCCCCTACCTCATCACTGCCTCCATCTCATCTTTTTTCGAGAATTTCTCTTTGCCTTCTCGTGCGATATTATGTCTTACTTAATTTGTTTATAACAATTATTGATATTGGTGCTAATCACACAGCACTTTTATCTTCACATTTGGCTGAAAAGCATCATGGTCAGTTTTGCTGGTTGACAAAGTGCATGGTGATGATGTTTGCATGAAGCGGCAAAAGTGGCCAATGTAATGACGTATGTTTTGTCCTTCATTGTCCTCTGGTGTGTTAAATTTTGTTATTATAATCTGTTTTTATTGGTATAGAAGTAAATAACACTAAATAATGCGTGGTGCCCCTAGATGTGTGTCGCAATCGAACGCAGGCAGTGGAGTACAGCAGGTATTATGGCTACGACCATGAATAGCTCTGTATACAAGGACATCATATTTACAGTGTTTGTATAGCCTACCTCCTGCGTAACAATACTCTCTCTCTCTCTCTCTCTCTCTCTCTCTCTCTCTCTCAGCTGTTGGTGCACATTTTCCCTTTTTAATCAAGAATTATATATATATATATATTTCTCTGAGAATTTTACTTTTTTCATGGTATAATAAATAATAAATACAATGAATAAGTTCAGAAATAGCTTAAAAATCTTCTCACTCAATATCTACCAAACGAGAGATAGGTAGAAAAAAAAAAATTCCATGGACATCAAAAAAACATAATCTGGCTAAATAACATTTTATGATAGAAAAAAAAGAGCTACTTAACAACCTAAGCCATGAGTAACAAAGAGCTACCTAGTAATGTCATGTACGGACGATAACTCGGCAGTCGGCATTCAAGCGACCTAACATTGTCAGAAGTTGACTTGCATACGTATGGGGTTGCGGTGTTTGTGATACCAGCGAATCTTGGTTATTTTATCAGTTATAACCACGCTGAGCTTACAATGAGTGGTGGCAATGGGTATAAATTGCGGTGTAACCTCCTGGGTCACTCTAAGGACGTGCGCGCTGTGGCCACCAGCCAGGATGGCCTGGTGGTGACGGCTTCGCGGGACTCCACGGCCAGGCTGTGGGCCCCCCAGGCAACTTCAGGGTGAGTGGTTTTGTATGAATAAAGATGAGGACTAGGTGAATAGCAACAATAGATTGTTTTCCTGGTAGTTCTTCAAGTTTTGCTCAACCTGGGTTTGAGTGTGTGGGGTCAATAATTGAATATTTGCAAGTCATTTTTGGAACATGAACGTTAGTCTCACCGTGATGTTTAGGTCAAGATTAACTCTGTGACTATCTTCACATGTAGTACTTTTCTTAGTTCCATGATGCTGTTATAGAAAACTTCTCTTCTTGAAGTTACACATTTGGATAGGTTAGCAAAACTAATGGCACTCTAGTGTCCTACCCTGCTTAATGAATTGCAGAAACTTTGGCGAAAATGAAAATACCTTTCTTCATTACTGATAGTATAATATATCAATGGTTTTTGGGAAAATATGAATTCAGTAAATATCAATCATGTCTTGAACTGATAGGTGAGTGAAATAAAATTAATGATGTGATGTTTTCAGAATTATAGGTTTTAACACAGCAAGGAATGATTATGTGTGGTCTTAAACTTTGATCCAGACTTTTCTGATATCTTTTTTAACTTGACAGAAATACTTTTGAAGCAGAACAAGTCTACAGTGGACACACTTCCTACGTAACGAGCGTTTGTGTGCTGCCGGGGGACGCCACACATCCAGAAGGATTGGTTGCCACAGGCTCCCGGGACACAAACATCCTAATATTTCCCCTCAGGAGCCAAGAGCCAGTCCATACACTGTCTGGCCACTCAGACACAGGTGAAAGAACTCATCCTGAAATTTGCAGTCTTCTATAGACCACCATCAGCCAGTGGCATACCTAGTGATTTTGGTGCCTAAAGTGGCCTATGGCTTTTAAATGTGCCACTTTTCGTTGAAGCAATACATTATTACAATGCACATTAACCCTTTAAAAAGGTTTAAGTAAATGAATAGATAAATACATACATCAGACCAGATTAATTGTTTTTTATTGAATAAAGATGAATCTAGGGATGTATTTATCAAGAATATGGGTTTGGGTCATACTAGGTATCAATAACACACACAGGCCTAATAATGTAAAACTAACAACATGCCACCTAGCTAGGCCACTGCCAATAATCAGAACTTGCATTCAAGCTCTTAATACTTTGCTATGAATTTCAGGTTCAAATAGGGTCATGTTATATACTTACGATGATGACACCATCCAACAGAACTTTTTAATGGTATCATCATTATAGAATTAATAGAACTGTGAAATATAAACTAATTTCATGAACACTGAATAATATAAGTAATTTTTCTTGGAGTTCAGAGTTACAAATTGAGAAGTAGGTTTATTTATAATGGATATCTTTGCAGTGTCTTGCCTCATTTGGGGAAATGGAGTGCTAGTATCTGGCTCATGGGACCATTCTGCCAGAATATGGACTAACTGGGAGTGTAGTCATGTTCTCAAGGGGCATGAAGGACCTCTGTGGTCAGTAGTGGTGCTGCCAAGTGAGGGGTCCAACACTCCCAGCATCTTGACAGCTTCAGCAGACAAGACAGTCAAACTATGGAAGGAAGGCAAAGTATGATATAACATTCCAGTGTTTTTCAATTCTTATACTCTTCCATGATTGTTTTATATATTTCAGGGAATATGTTGAAAGTAGATTTGAGAGGAACGCTAAGAATATAGTGTCAGAAAACAATATTGCATTATTTGAGAAGGGAAGTAGGGACTGGATAAAAATTAATTATATGGCAGTGAAGACTTTTTTTCAAGCCAGCCCAGTCCTTAATAGAATTTTTAGAAATGAGTATTTGGGAAAAGTAGATAATGCAGTTTGTTTTCTTCAGAATGAAGTTACTTTTTTTATACAAACATTATGATTCTGTGCACTCTTCAAGTGTTTTGCCCCTCCAGGTATGCACCACCTACTCGGGCCACAAGGACTGTGTACGGGGCTTGGCAGTCATCAACGCCACACAGTTTCTTTCTTGCTCAAATGATGCCACCGTTATACGCTGGTCCATATCAGGGGAACTATTGGCCACTTATTATGGACATACTAATTTCATATATGGGTAAGTCTTATGGCTTTATTCTTGATCTTTCTAAGTTTTTTTTTTTTTTATGTTGCATAAACTTTTATGTGTTATTAAGTATTTACAGCACTACCACTTCAGCATTTCAAAGTTGTTCTCTCAATTAGATTTCAGATATCAAGTGTCTAGAGTAATAAAGTCATCACTCTTTGCCAATCCTGGCCATATAATTTCTCATTAGCAACACATGGTAGCCTCCACAAAAGGTGAAGGTTTCAGTTTTCCTTTGGTTGGTTCAACCACCTCAAAAACTAAGCCTTTAGGCTCAATCCACTTGACCTTCCTGTCTTGGATTGGTATAGACTCAATTGTTGGCATCTATACCTATAAGCTACATAACTTGCTGTCCATAACATCTTTCATAAATTTCCTGCAAATAAACTTAAGAAGTTTATATTTTTTCCACAACTTATGCTTATTGTTTTTACAGTTTTATCATTCATGCAATGCAATAGAGTAATATATTTTCCATTTTGATTTCTAGAACAAACTCCTCAACCTAAGCTTTAATATTTGAATTGAAATCTCAGTGTAAAGTAAGCAGAGTTCATGTAGTTACCAAAACAATGCCTATTCCAACATGATACATTGTCCTCAGAGTGAGTATGGTAACGCAGGAAGGAGACTTTGTAACAGGTGGAGAAGACCGAACACTGCGAGTGTGGGAGGCTAATGGAGAGTGTGTGCAGACCATCCACATGCCAGCTCAGTCTGTGTGGGCAGTGGCTGCTCTTCCTAATTCAGATATTGTTTGTGGCTCAAGGTAAAAACTTTGATTTGATTGTTAGGATATTTTTATATGAGCAAACCACATATTTTTTGCTACTTTAGTGAACTGCTTTTCCTTTCTTTCCTTCTTTTTTTCTTTATTTGTTTAGGCTTTGTCCTAAAATGGATTGATTTAAAAGAGTTATTTGATCTTGTAAGTGTTTAGATACAAAACATGGATCCTTCAAGATGTCAAATAGCTACTGTTCATTTGGTGGTTGTTTGTCTGCTTGATTTTAGGAGTTACTCCTTGATTGACAAAAACTATTCCTTTTTGCATCACTTCACCTTATTTATTGTATTGAATTGATATAACTTCCTTAATTCAAGCTTCCTTACACACTTCCTTCTTGGCAGTGATGGAACATGCCGCATCTTTACCAGAATTGAAGGGCAACAAGCAAGTCCAGAGGATATTAAGGAATTTGAAGAAAGTGTTGCTAAATCCACAATGGCTGTAGGAGATCTTGGAGGCATAAAGAAAAGTGAACTGCCTGGGAAAGAGGTTCTTTTTGCCCCTGGGAAACGTGATGGACAAACTGTGATGGTTCGTGAGGGAGAAAAGATTAACTGCTATTCATGGTCAAGTTCTAGCCAACAGTGGACTGCAGTTGGAGAAGTTGTTGGTGGGACTGGAGGTTCAGCCTCTACTTCAGGTAAAGTCTTGCATGAAGGTAAGGAATACGATTATGTCTTTGATGTGGAACTTGACCAAGGCAATATCCTTAAGCTTCCCTACAACACATGTGAGGATCCCTACTTTGCTGCTCAGCGTTTCATTCATAAACATGAGCTGCCTCAAGACTTCTTAGATAGAGTAGCAAACTTTATCATGGAGAATACTAAGGGTGTTACCCTTGGAGTTGAAGCAAGTGGCCAGCTTGTAGATCCATTCACTGGTGCATCACGATACCAGCCTGGTGGTTCGCAGGACGCAGGTAGAGAAAGTGATCCTTTCACTGGAAGTGGTAGATATGTTCCTGCTAGTGCTTCAAGAAGGAATGGTGGGGCTGACCCATTTACTGGAGCATCAAGCTACACAACACAAACAGCCATAAAGCAACCAGAATCTTCTCATTTCTTCCCCCAGTTGATACCTCTGCAATTTGAAGGTTGCAATCCTTCAGGAATTCTTGCAAAGTTAATTGAATTCAATAACAACATTGATAAAGAGAAACAGTTCACTCCTGAAGTGTTAGAGCAGATGGTTGAAGCAGTTTCAAAGCCAGCTGAAGCAGATCCTGCACGGTTAGGCACCCTTGAAGTGGCTTTGCAGTGGCCAGTTGAGCATGTGTGGCCAGCCCTTGATGTACTGAGATTAGCTTTACTGTCTGAGCAGATGCAGAATGCTTGGTTGGTTGATGGCCGGAGTGAGACACTGGTTGCTCACTTGATCTCTTTAGTCAGGCCACCTTCCCCACCCAATGCTCAGCTGATGGCACTGCGTTGCTTCGCTAACTTGGGTGCTTTTCAACCAGGGCGCTCAGTGCTGATGAAGATGTGGGATCAAGTTGTTTCAGTCACTGTAGAAATCTCTCCATACAAAAATAAGAATTTAGAAATTGCAGCAGCAACTGTACTTCTCAATTTCAGTGTTTTGTTTGGCACAAATGATAACTTTGACAAAAAATGTCAGGTTCTGAGTGGTGCTGGGACTGTAGCCATGTCTGCAAATGACAGTGAGGCACAGTTTCGCTCTCTTGTGGCTCTTGGAACTCTGCTTTATAACTGTGGCCAGTGTCGCTCCCTTGCTGGGTCACTGGACTTGAAACCAGTGGTACAGACCTTGTCAACAGTGACCTCTCCAGCAAAGGTTGGGGAATGTGCAGGTCACATACTTAGACTGCTTTAGCATTTGTTGTGAAGTAACATTTTTAATTAGGAATGTATGCATTGGTATATTTTATTGATAGGATGATATTGCATTATATGTACTTGTATACTAAAAACAAAACAAAAAAAACTAATTGAATTTTTAAAGATATGAAAAGATTTTGTAAATCTGCATATGAGTAATACATTGTCTTCATGGATATGTACTGAAATGCTGGACCCTTAAGAATTGAGAGTAATTTATGAACATGATGTATTCATTTCTAACAAATTTTCATGATGTATTCAGTCTAGATATGATGTTCCAATATGCTGTAATTTTTCTTCACATCATTTAATGCAGTGTACTAACTTGATTTATTTCATGACAGGTTAGGGAAGATGTTATATACTGTTATGTTTGCAAATCCACAATGTTGATTTATAGAATGTTTTATGAGTCTTGTCTTGGTATTATTTCATGAGGACATGTTTTTACAAGATGCAAATAAAATAGTACATGCTCTTGATCTGTTTCCTGATCAGCATTGTCACTGATTGGAAACTATGTGGTTGCATTAAGATCCTTGTCAGGAGGGTAGCTCAGCATGTGCATGTCTCTGCAATTGATTATTGTACAAGTTATATAGTAAGAACACAGAGGTGGTTTTTATGATGAATTTTTCGTGGTTTAATACTGTACAGTGAGCATAGGAGTCATGTAAATCAAAAGTTGAAGTATATAGTAAATTCCATTCCATGTAAGAAATGAAGAGTAGTTGAAAGGCCAGAAAGTCATGGGATCATAGTGAGGAAAGCTCTCCTTCATGAAAAATTAAGATATTTATAATATGATATGCATTCCTTGGAACTCTTATTAGGGAAAAGTGCTGTACAAATCCACTTGTTCCTTCGTATTCATTTCATTTTTGCTTAATTTTGTCTGATCTTTCTTCCTCTCTCACCTTAGCAGTTTTATCCCTGCGACACTCATCCTTTTTATGTATATTTCTTTATCACTTGTTCTACAGATTGAAAATTAGATCCACAACCATGAATATTGCAAAAGTTAATGAAGAAAAAGTCGAGTGGAGACATGTCAAGGCATTTAATGTCTATATCAGAATAGTCTGAACTGGGGACATTTGTGGTTCCTTACTAAGGTGGGGATTCAAGGCTGGTGTACGAGTCACCATATCAACTTAGAATTTTAAGTGAAGGGTGTGTGTGTGTAATAAGGTGCATGTACTTTAGTGTAAAGAAAGAGATTTGTCTCTGGAGGGCAGGGTGTGACTGCCCCCTGGTGTTAAGAGACACAAAAGGAAATGTTCAATGAGATCACAGCTGGGTTAAGGAAAAGCTCACATCACCTTATGAGCCAGTGTTCCAGACCTCCCTGGGAATAATAATTGTTTTGGTATGTGGCTACTATCTTTTTGGCAGTCATGTGCCTTCATATCTATTTTTCTCTCTCTCTCTCTCTCTCTCTCTCTCTCTCTCTCTCTCTCTCTCTCTCTCTCTCTCTCTCTCTCTCTCTCTCTCTCTCTCTCTCTGCCAGTGGTTGATTACAGCTGATGCTGGTTCAGTCACACAAGTTTGTAGTATGTAGTGCCATCTCTGGTGATTATCTAATGCTTTCATTAATCTTTAAATTAGTTGCTAGATGCCACACATCTCCAATGAGGCAGCTGCCACCAGATAGCCATTGACAGTTTCACAAGAGGACATCCAGAGAGCACTTGTAATCAGTACTCACAATTTAGTCATATAAATGAAAAGTGCCAGTCAGTTTCCAAAGCTGGGACACCTCAATGTCTTCCAATGGACTGTCATCCCCTATTTTGGCCCATCATCAGCCTGGCACTGATGGACTCATCTCAGGCTTACTGTTGGCCACAGTAGCTCCCAAAGTGCTTAGACAACTCAGAAATCTATGCATTGTTGGATACACAACCACCCCAATGTCGTCAGTCAAGATTACTTCATCATTCTGACAGGTCTTTAGTGGTTTCCACAAATAAACTTAGCTGCATTTGAGCTAAATACACCAAAATGAACTATTTATCAACACTATACCAGATGGATATCTATATCAATTAGAGAAAAAGAAAACGGACAAGGTTGAGAATACAGAAGATAGCACAAGGTATGGCAGTAGACAACATGCATTCTAGTAGAGAAGAGCCACCACCCATCTTATTTTAGAATATATGCATAGTAGACAACTATTGCCCTTAAACTTAAAGTATGAACTTGTCTGCCTATGCCAGAAAGGACAGAGAGGGTGTGTAGTACATGACCAGGGACAATAATTCCACTGCAGGACAAAAGACTGCTCTTACCTCTTTTATCCATCTCTGCAAAATGTTTCTTTATTGCAGGATGTGTAAAAGAAAAAAATATATAGTATATGGTACACTGGAAAAAAAACTTGTAAAATGAATTTACTACATATTATATGAAAGTAAATGACAAAAAATATTCAGAATTTTAGTTCAAATATTTAGTTTACTTATTTTTTATTTATTATTATTATTTTTTTTCAATTGAAGTATGTTTAGCTGGACATAATAGTTATCATTCCCTGTAAGGATCAATCATGCTGACTACAGAATTTACTAAAAGAAAATTTTATTGGGAAAGGAGGTTTGGCTTTCATTACTGTGTACAAGTAAAGGCACAAGAAATCTGAAGTGGACTTGACACATCCGTCATTTCACAAAATTATAATATGAAAATATCAAAACTAACAAATATGATGTAACAGACTAACAGCTTTAATGTACTATTCTACATCCCATTTTCAAGATAAAAACAATATATATAGTTATATACATTCATACTTGCATTTACTACAAAACTGTGACAAATACAACACATTTTTACTTAAGATACAAATAAAATCATACAACATTTTCTCCATTAATTTCTGCTTCTTTCATTTGATCAATTTTACCTTCACTGACTGTGTCATTATTTGTATGAGGAGTGTACACCACAAGCTTGATCTTTTCCTTGAAGCTGCTGTGGTGGTGTTTCTCTTCCAGACAATTAAGGGCATCACCGCAACATGGGCAGTCTTCTATTGGAGATCTGATTGAATTCTTCACTTTCTGTCAAAAGCAAGCAATACAAGTTTAGTATAAGAGAGAACTCCTTGTATTAGCTGCAACACAGAACAGAATCAGCATTTTTTTGTTTATGTTAAATAATATTTGAATGTAGTGTGTTTATTTTCAGGTCTACTCAATGTAGCAATATATGTCATTCTTTCATTCCACATCCTGCAAATGAGTTAATGAGTTTGTATGTATCATGAGAATGTTTGATTTTTTTAAAAGTTATTTACTAGTATATACCTAATATGAAAGAACTGAATCTACAGAGATCTACAGAAATTAAAAGATTTGCATGTGTGTGTCAAGAATGAAATATAAACACATAAAATCTAATAATCTAATACACTTACCTCCCATAAAGTTGCTCCTTTGGCATTAACAATTGCTATTGCAGCAAATATTGGAATAGGAGCAATGGAACATGAGGCAAAGAGCCATCCTATACCAATGGCCCAGTCTGGATATGCATACTCCCCATTGTTGTATGATGGGCGCTTATAATCCACCATTGAAAATATCCATATTGTCTGTGGAAAAAATACATGTTAAAGTCTGTGTGGGATAATGCTTCATTTTCCTGTGTGTGTGCATTACTCTCTCTGGAAACTCATTACTTTGCTGATACTTACAGTGGCACACATCCAGTAATAATAAAGCTTTATCAGTGGCTGCAATAATGATAAAACAATATACCTGTGTGTTGCCATAATACAGAGTAACAAAGCATGATATCAGCACAAACTTACTAGAATTAATATTGGAGCAGCCAGATACCAACAGAAGCGGAAATAGAGGGAAGGCATGCGGCCAGTCATCTCCTGGACATTGCGAGCCAGGCGGTCGGCTCCATATATCCATACGATGGCCACCACCTCAAAGAAGGCCAGGTACATGAGTGAAATAGCTGCCGTGTAGTAGTCGATTAGGTTGAAGAAATAGATGCCTCCCTGAAAGTAAAAAAAAATACTCTTAGATAATCTCTGCACACATCTTTTTTTGCAGCTGCACAAGTGTATGTAGTTATTATCTTAATACTAATAATTCATTTATAAAAGCTGTTGGAAGAAAAAAAAACTATTTGAAATAAATCTGGTGGATACTATTTCTATCATAGTAAACATGCTTTCTTGTTTTTCTTTAAAATATAAATGATGTAGTACTGTCTGTGTTGAGGAATTGTGGGTGACAATCACACCAGTATTACTTATATGCCTAACTACCGGGGACCTTCACACAGACAGACAAGACGGTACTCAAGAGGGCAAACAACTCTGCCAGCACAGTGCGACATATGGCAAGAGAAACCGCAGAGTTAATGAAACACGGTAAGCAGTCTCCGCAGACTTTTATGGAAGGATAATCCATGGATCTTTATAAATCATTCCCCCGCATACATATTGGTGCCTTTGTTGAGGTTTAATAAAATATCAAGATATCTTCAAAGATATCTTCTCTCTGACAAACACACAAACAAGGATGAATACTTTGGAAAGAAAATATAAGCACCAAGTTGTTTGAGGGATAAATATTTCTTGATTATTTTAGTAGTAGTAGTAGTAGATGCTGTTGTTTTTGTTATTGTTGTTGCTGTGGTTGTTGTTTTTGCTGTTGTTGTTATTGATGTAACGGTAGCAGCAGCAGCAGTAGTAGTAGTAGTAGTAGTTGTTGTTGTTGTTGTTGATGTTACGGAAGCAGCAGCAGCAGCAGCAGTCTGCGCACGATAAAGTTAGCCACCCAAACAGAACCAGCGGTAGCACGAGACGTTGATATATTTAGAGAATGAACAATATTGAAGTGTTCACTTTGGCACACTCCCTGCATTGAGGTCCTTGCTCTTTAGGTACGAACGTGCCTCTCACGCTTGGCCAACTATGATCACACTACGACACTGTCATTCCACACTTTACTCAGTAGTTACATTTGTAAAAAAAAAATACTGTTGCGCCTGCTGGCCAAGCGTCTCAATCGTTTTTTAGATATTAATAATTTGTTGCCATCTAGTCAGTTTGGTTTTAGAAAAGGTCTCAGTACTTCTGATGCTCTCGTTTGCATAACGCACGACATGCAAGCTGCCCTTGATGCTGGTCATGAATCTAGAGTAATTTCACTTGATTTTAGTTCTGCATTTGATCGTGTTAATCATAGAGCCCTTTTATCGAAAGTTAGATCTATTGGTATTGGTGGCCGCGTCCATCAAGTTCTGTCAGAGTTCCTAACGAGTCGAAGGCAGCGTGTGACTGTTGATGGCTGCCTTAGTTCTTTTAGTCCAGTTGTATCCGGTGTTCCGCAGGGAAGTGTTCTGGGACCTCTTCTTTTATTATTTATACATCTGACATGTGGTGTGGGATTGAATCTAATATGGTTGCTTATGCTGATGACACCACTATATATGCGACAATTCCTTCCCCACAGGATAGGCAGAGAGTCGCTAATGTACTCACTCAAGATGTTTCAAGGATTCTGTCATGGTGTGATCGGTGGGGTATGAAACTGAACCCGAGTAAATCCCATAGTATGGTTATTAGCAGATCAAGGACACCTTTCCCAGTTCACCCTGATATTGTTGTCAACGAAGTACCTATTCCTAATTGTTCGTCTCTGAAGTTACTCGGAGTCACCCTTGATCCCAAACTTACTTTTGAGTTGCACTTGCGTTCACTTGCATCATCAGTCTCATGTAAAGTTGGTTTGTTACGCAAATGTAGGCGGATATATTCCTCTGATGATATTGTAAGAAATTGCTTTTACTCTTTCATACTGCCTCATTTTGAATATTGTCACTCTGTGTGGATCTCTGCAGCAGAGTCTCACTTAAAGCTTTTAGATAGAGCATTCAACCAGATTAAATTTCTTCTTCCTAATCTTGAGATTAATCTTCGGCATCGTCGTTTGGTTGGATCATTGTCCTATTTCTTCAAAATCATGTCTAATTCCAACCACCCGTTGCATTGTCATTTGCCTGCCCCTTCACTACCAGCACGTGCTACAAGACAATCCTTGATCATGAATGACCGTTCCTTGTCTGTGAATCGATGTAATACTTCACAATTTTCCCGGTGTTTTATCCCAGTATCTGCTAGACTCTGGAATACAATTCCCAACGAGATTGTTAATTCTAGTAACATTGAAGCATTTAAAAAACGTGTGAATACCTTTCTTCTCTCTGAACTCACTACCTCTTAGATCTCTACCAATCTTCCTATTCTGTTGTTCATTCCTGTTACTTCCTTTCACTTATCGGTGAGGTGCCGCCCACTGGGCCTTTGGGTTTATGCAGTTATGCTTTCCAGTGGGTCGCCTTCATTGACCTCATAATAATAATAATAATAATAGAAAAATACCACTGCAATTTTGATTGCTGTACTAAACTGTCAAGATGAACTCAACGAACCACAGGTTACAGACAACACAATAACGACGCAGTGAACGAGCAAACAGGGAAACGGACAAACAAACAAACAAACACTGAGTGTAAAATGATATATAACAAAATCTATAGGGGTTTGATCTTAACTAGTTATGTGAAATTAATAAGTAGTATAGAAAAAAAATAACCGAAACCATTTAGCGGGTAATCGTTCGCATAAATGCCACATCACTACTAAACGTTCAATCAATGACCTCACCCCACGTGTGTGTGTGTGTGTGTGTGTGTGTGTGTGTGTGTGTGTGTGTGTGTGTAACGATATGCATGATCTGAATAACTTCGAGTGTTTTCAGATTCCACTCAAAACAACTGCTAACAAGCCATCCATTGTATTGTGACGTCTCCCTCCACAGCTCCTTGATGTTGATAATCACGAGAGTGACCTCCATTCGAGTGACCCTGATGTTTTCTTACCTGCATAATGTTTGGGATGCCCAGCAGGAACGAAACTGTACAGACAATCAGCACCAAAAACTCATGTCGCCTCAGATACTTCTTGATCCAGTTCGGGAATGCATCTGTTAGGGATGTGACAATAACCTGAAAGACAGAGGCAACGTATTGGTAGACAGACGCATCTCTAACAATTTCATTTTATCTTGTGTTATTTCATGAGAATAACAAAGATTAGCATTAGAGCTGTGATCATCAGAAAAAAATAACTTTCTTTAACAAATTATTGTGGAGGGTGAAAGGACAATAAAAACCGGAGCGTGACCCAAAAAAATTAAGTTCCCATGGAATTTCATAACGAGAATGATTGTGACAGATGGCGGGACACATGATGAGTCAACGATTATACCAATTACCTACTCAGGGATGCTCCATCCCGCATATCTCGTAAAAAGGTAATCAATCAGAAAATAATGACAAACGAGAGAGAGAGAGAGAGAGAGAGAGAGAGAGAGAGAGAGAGAGAGAGAGAGAGAGAGAGAGAGAGAGAGATTTCATGGTTCAATTTTATTAGGGAACTATTTTCTTTTTCAGCATTGAAACTTACGTATGTTGATAATTACTTACAGCTTTTCACATACAAATGTTATGTAATACAAGAAAGATTCAAGCTTCAAATGTTTTAACTTGAAGATTGTGCCAAGCCTGAAACATTCAACATACTCACCTCCACCGTGGCGAACTGGGAATCCACCCCCAGGACGAGCATCAGGCTGAAGAAGAGCACTGCCCACACATTGGCATACGGCATTTTGGCCAGGGCTTGAGGGTATACAACGAACACCAGGCCGGGACCTGCAACACACACACACACACACACACACACGTTATTACTTGATAACTTTTCTCATTTTTTTTATATATAATGAAGAAATAAAAATATTCAATTAGTTTCTCACATATAAAAGCGATGTTATAATGAACTTTAAGATTTGAAGGCCACCATTATATTCATGTGTTTCAATCCTGTATAGAGAAACAATATAACACACTTCCTATAGAGAAACAATGTAACACACTTCTTTCCAAATTCCAAACACTACCAAACCTCACCTTCTGCCACCACGTCGTCAATTTCCTTGCCTTGCTCGAGTGCAATGTTACCCATAGTGGAGAAGACGATGGTGCCAGCTAGAAGGGAGGTGAGGGAGTTGGTGAGGGTGATGGCCCAAGTGTCCACCACGATGTTGTTGTTGAATTTATTATACGATGAAAAGGCAATCATTGACCCAAACGCTATGCCAATACTGTTAAAGTTTTGAGCAGCTGCACTGATCCACACCTGTAAAAGAAAGGTACAAACTCCGCATTCTGAATGGCTGTAATGATAGAGGGAGATACTTCTATTGCGGGAAAAGTCATAAAGTGTGAATAACATAGGCCAGACATGTTAATAGTCTTGCTTGCTTTCATTAATATATAAAGTCTCTAAATACACACTATTTGGAAATAAGATAGAAAAATGACCATCATTTAAAAAAAAACCTAATTTCAAATAATAAAAATTTTTGAAAAAAAAAAATTCTTTAATATAAATCAATAGACAACACGAAGAGTAAAAGGAGACATACTGCTTTTAATAAAAAGAGGAACAAGAAGAAAGTCACGGAACATGTCGTACCTCGGCATTTGCTAGAAGCTCCCATCGAGGACTGAAGAAGTACTGCAGCCCACGCGAGGCGCCAGGAAGTGTGAGAGCGCGCCAGACAAAGGCACTAATCAGCAGGTAGGGAAGAGTGGCTGTCACATACACTACCTGAAAGGATCAACCAAAATTTTGTTCTTATGACAAATACATAATTTGTAATACTATAACAATATACTAATTGATTTCACACACACACACACACACACACACACACGCGCGCGCGCGCGTCAGACAGAGCTCGGCACATGGAAGTATCAACATCAGCTATAATCGAAACCTTGGGAGAGTATCGGAAACACTGTGGTGCCAGACGCCGACGAAAGAGAGAGAGAGAGAGAGAGAGAGAGAGAGAGAGAGAGAGAGAGAGAGAGAGAGAGAGAGAGAGAGAGAGAGAGAGAGAGAGAGAGAGAGAGAGAGAGAGAGAGAGAGAGAGAGAGAGAGAGAGAGAGAGAGAGAGAGAGAGAGAGAGAGAGAGAGAGAGAGAGAGAGAGAGAGAGAGAATTTCCTCCTTTCTTTGTTACTGTTGTTGTTGTAGTTGTCCATGTTTGTTCTTACAATAATGGTTATTAGGCATTATAGTGTCAGGTCAGAAGGTAATGAGCCAGAAACACTTCCTATGTTAAGTGTTTTCTTTGTTCTTGAGTTATCTGACCAGATGACATTCTTGTTGCAAAGCCTGCCAACTGAGTGAATGCCAGCAGATAAGAGGACTCACGCACGTGTGCAGAAGATTAGTACAGAGTAAGTGAGTAAGCCAAGCGAAGTGACAATGGCCATGATTGCTACATTCCACTAATGGCCCCACAACCTGAACACTGACTTACACGTCCGGAAGATCTGATTGATTTCCACAGAGCAAAGTAGATGACGACCCAGGCTATGAACAACGCCAGGAGCAACTCCAGACGCAGCTCTCCGGGCTCATGGATGCCGCTGGTCTTTTCTAGGACAACTTCACTGAGAAGAGTAAGAAAATAAAAAGAGATTAATCTGCATGTGTCAGATACAGACTGATGGGGCGATAACTTCAGTGACTATCTTCACAACTGAATGCGTAAGTGAAGTCTTGTCCTGTTAGTAACTATGTACAGTCATTCTATGTACGTATATGTAAAAGAATGTGGTTACTTGTATATATATATATATATATATATATATATATATATATATATATATATATATATATATATATATATATATATATATATATATATATATATATATATATATATATATATATATATATATATATATATATATATATATATATATATATATATATATATATATATATATATATATATATATATATATATATATATATATATATATATATATATATATATATATATATATATATATATATATATATATATATATATATATATATATATATATATATATATATATATATATATATATATATATATATATATATATATATATATATATATATATATATATATATATATATATATATATATATATATATATATATATATATATATATATATATATATATATATATATATATATATATATATATATATATATATATATATATATATATATATATATATATATATATATATATATATATATATATATATATATATATATATATATATATATATATATATATATATATATATATATATATATATATATATATATATATATATATATATATATATATATATATATATATATATATATATATATATATATATATATATATATATGATCTAAAAACAAAAACAACAATTACTCGAAGAATTCCTCGGTGACTGATTTCATTCCCGCGGGAGCAGTAACATTTGGCCCGATGTCGTCGAAGCAATTCACGGCCCAGGTTGCGTTGCAGCTGGTCCAGGGCAGCTCAGAGTAGAAGGAATGGACCAGGTAGTAGATGACCCAAGCCATGATGACATTGTAGTACGTGCTCAAAAGAAAGGATATGACCACCGTCCCAACGCCTGCACCTGGAAGGGAACGTTTAATAATGCTTCAAGATTTACTAATCCTCCTCCCGTGCCAACTGGTTCAACCTCTCTCGCATAATGTCAAAATATTCGCGATGCATTTCACGTAAGAGTGACTGCCTTATTTCAGCGATGACAATAACGTTCCAGTTTTAATTATAGTCAGTTTTGCTATTCTATACGGCGAGAAAGAAGAATGACATACATAATAACATAAATGGATCAATGAAATGAATTAAGAAAAGTAAAAAAGAACAAACATATAAAGATCAATAAAATTCCATGTCTTTTATGAATACAGAAATCTTTCAGTATCTTTCGAATAACATGCGATATTTGTTAAGATACAAGCCACACCCCAACAACGAGTCAATACTTCGGGAATGCATTCTTTCTTGCGGTGGCAGGTGTGATTTGTTTGTTTGTTGCCCCGAATTGTTGTGCGGGACGACGAGTGGGATGTCTTAAGAAGCAGAGCCTTTGAAGCTAAGGAAGCAAAACCGCTCGTCGTAGCGACAAGTGCATAACCAAAAAAAGTGACCAGAAACATCATGATAGATCATAATCTTATCTATGAAACTTTACAAGTGACGTCGGGCACAACACATAAAAATGACAGCATAAAATTTCCACGGCTATGCTAACAGATAAACTTGGGCATTACAAATATTTACAAATTAATTCGTGTGCATACTTCTGATATATATTTCTAGATATAATTTAGCCATTTTGAATGTAATATTTCTGTGTTGAAAGGTATAGCCTTCCTCGTTTATCACAACCACTCACCCTTCCACCAAGGCTGTAAGACACCTGGAAGTCACCTGAGCCAAACCACTAGTGGAATTTAGAGCGCGGTGCAATGTCCCCACATCCATCTCGTTCTTATGCAGTCTTGCTATCCTTAGAACGCTGCCATGCTAACTGGACTATATTCATTCTCTTACAAAAAGAATTTCAAATGCATTTTCCTTAGAGATTGAGATTCCTTTCAACAAACCAAGTTTGTTAGGGTGCGCCACGTGTGTCGAGTATCGTCTATTTGACATGCTCTGAGACATTTTTTTTTTTTAAGTAGGACAGAAGACCAGCCAAGGGCAACACAATGTTAAAAAAAAAGGCCCACTTGAGTGCTGATTCTCTAGATAAGAAGGGGTGGTGCTCAGTGCGTAATACTTGGTTGACTGACTGATTCATTGAGCAAGAATCACGTGAGCATGATGGCGTAGGGAGCGCAATGGTGGAGGGAGGTGGCCCAACAGCTACGGCATTCATGATACCAGTACGTAGTGAAATAATTTCCAAAATTCAGAGGGTATAAAATCTATAAACTACATCAGAAACACAACAAACAAATTGTCTCCTATTTTTATATAACCAAGAAATTAAGTTTAATAAAATATAATTTGATATGTTAACTATGGAATATGACGGCATTATTGCAGAACTAAAAGAGGAGTTAGTTTACTGACATTTAACATTTATAATAATAATGACAATTATGATGATAATAATAATAATAATAATAATAATAATAATAATAATAATAATAATAATAATAATAATAACAATAATAAATAACAATAATGATAATGACAATAGTAATAACAATATGATGGTATGATGGAGAAGACGAACACAAACATTGGCTAAAAATAATACCATGCAGCAGAGCGAAGGATAAACAGGGTGCATCTATGTTCATCACCTTGAGGTTCCTAATTGTCCCCTGTCGTAACACTCCCCCAAACAGACACGCCATGAGGCAACATATCAATTACTACCTCGGCCCCACAATGCTTAGGTATGTGTATGTTAAGCATGCTCACTCCTCGGATCGACACTTTTCCCAATACCGTCTGATGTGTCTAAACTCTAAGGTGTGTTATTCTACTACAGCTATCACTACTACTACTACTGCTACTACTACCACTACCACTACTACTACTACAACCACTACTACTACTACTACTAGTACTACTACTACTATTACTACTACTACTACTACTACTACTACTACTATTACTACTACTACTACTACTACTACTACTACTACTACTACAACAACAACAACAACAGGAACAACAACTACTACTACTACTACTACTACTACTATTACTACAACAACAACAACAACAACAACAACAACAACAACAACAACAACTACTACTACTACTACTACTACTACTAACACCAGCACCACCACCACTACTACTACTACTACTACTACTACTACTACGATGAAGAAGAAGAAGAAGAAGAAGAAGAAGAAAAACACATAGGGTTATCGTTACGTTACTAAAAACATATATCATTACAGCAGCCTGTGATGAAATACTTAATCTGTTTATAAAAAGAACATGCTGCAGATATCGCCTGCAAAACATAACAAAACGCCCTATGTGTTGCTGAGGAGAAAAAAAATTAAGTAAAAGAAAGAATCGTCAAGGCTGCATCACTTTTTATGGACCAGACTGAGGCGCGCATGACGTTCACAAGCCCAGGCGAAGCTAAGTGTGCTACTACTACTACTATTACTACAACAACAACAACAACAACTACTACTACTACTACTACTACGTTCACAAGCCCAGGCGAAGCTAAGTGTGCTAGACAATCAATTCATTTACTCCAGTTCCCTAAATTCTTGACACTTATGTTGACACGGGAGCGCCTTCAGCAGAGGGGAAACAGAAAGCGTGAGCAAGGCGTGTAGTGCCGAAGAGAGGTTGTGGCGTGAAACTACTGTAGAAGGAATATTTTCTTCATATTTATTTTTTTAGTTTTATTTGTGAGGGGAGAAAGACAGAAGCAGCTTGAACTATTGACAAAACACACACACACACACACACACACACACACACACACACACACACACACACACACACACACACACACACACACACACACACACACACACACACACACACACACACACACACACACACACACACACACACACACACACCAGCAAAATAATTCAATACTAACAATATCTGAACGCATGACAATGTTTATATAGCAGAGGAATTTTCTACCGAACCATCGTCACCTGCCCCCGTGGCCTTGGCTCTCCCTCGAAACGGACACACTCTCACTCACGATGACTCCCACACTTACCTTTGAACAGCGGGCATATCTTCCCCATAGCAGCAATGGGTCCCCGCCGCGTGTATTGGCCTACCGTCACCTCCATCAACAGCAGTGGAATGCCGCACAGGAACAGCATCAAGAAGTAGGGTACGAGGAAGGCGCCTGCATGGGATGAGCAAACAGGCACACACATATTACTTCACTTCGTCAGGTTGGGAATGAAGGAGCAAGAATAGCAAAAACAAAGTCCGTTTGCCTTTGACAAGGAATAGGTTAAGAAGAAATCGCCTGTATACTGGTTGAGGAGACAAGTATACGTGCATTCCTTTAAGAGCAATGACGAATAATAGTAATATACTGGCGCTACAAAAATCACCTTTCGCAAAAGCAGGTTAAATAACTGATCAATAGCAACACAGAGTAAAAATAAGGCAGTCGATATGCAGTCGCCCCGATGGAGTAAACCACATGCGACATGAATATTTAATACTATAATATACTTCACATGACATTACACGCATAAGGCGACGCAGCATTTCTAAACTGGAAGGCACAAGACAGCAAACTTACACTGAAACTAATACCTGATAAATGCCATTCATCGTTGCTTTCGTACACTATGACACGTCACTTGAGTCATACAGCATTCCCTTTCTAAGCATGTACTCGCAAGTATTTCTGATCCAATGCTAACTAAACATAACTGCTCCTTCAACATTTGCATACAACACAGCGTCTACCTTCACTTATAATCTTTACTAATCCAAAAAGTACGAACGATGGCGTCAATGATTACACTCCAAGACGATTTGAAAGTAAACATAGGTGATGGCATTTCATAGGAGTGGATGTAAACTTTAACCGATCACATCGAGTAAGAGGCAGGTGATTGAAGAAGTATGAAAGGAAGCTGAGTGAAGAAAGAAAAAAAGAGATGCGTGAAAATAAGAATCCAGATACAATCCATTTACAAACACGGAAGTACATAAGGTGAAGCAAAGTTAATAAACCTGCAGGGAAAGAAAATTTTTGGGTTTCTAAGGTGAACAACACAAATGAATATTAGAATGAATTATAGGTGGAAATTCAGAAAGAGAAGGAACGAAAGGAGAGAGAGGCTTAAGGATGAAGCAGAAGAATCCAAGTAGTGAAAGCGAGACAAGTGTTGCTGATGAGTAACAAGACAACACTACTCACCTCCGCCGCTCTTGTAGCAGAGGTAAGGGAAGCGCCACATGTTCCCCAGTCCCACAGCATTGCCGATGCAGGCGAGAATGAACTGTGCCTTGTTCTCCCATGTCTGGCGGGACTCCTCCTCCTTCATGGCTCCCTCGTTCTTTCCGTTCCTGTAACCAGCATGACTTCAGTCAGTCTACGTAGGAATGGAGAAGGTGGATTGAGCCAGCGAAAGGTTTCTGGTTAAAGATTAATAGGCAGAGTGACGAGAAAAGAAACGAACATCAGATAGGCATAAGTTCTTTGATTTCAACGATCTCTTTGTACATAGTAAGGGAGGATTACTCCGTGTAAATAGGAGAATCATAAAGAAGAATTTTAATTCAATATATCTTCAATTGTAGGTTTCATTAGAAAGGCAAATATCATCAGTAGAATATTTCTTTTAAGCTGGTAAGGGAGAGGAAAAGTAGCTACTGTTTTGCAGCAAGCTTAGAGAATGCACCAGATTGATAAGATTTCATAAAATTTCTGCTTAAACTAGTTGGGGCAGAGAGACACGTTAAGCCAGAGAGAGAGAGAGAGAGAGAGAGAGAGAGAGAGAGAGAGAGAGAGAGAGAGACAGAGAGAGAGTCAGTGGAAGAAGGTAAGGAACAATGAGAAGGGACGGATCGCACACACTCATCCATCCACACACACACACACACACACACACACACACACACACACAGACGCTGAAGGGCAAAGAAAGGTCATCCCCATTTCTCTGCACATCCCAGCTGCTTTTGTCGTGGGAGGAAAGCTTCAAGAACTGTTTGGGAGACACGTGCACTACACTAGGAAAAGACTAGGAGCTCTCTGTGGTTCTTCTTTCCTAGAAATCGTGAACAACGCAACTTCAATGCTACATAGAAAAAAAAAGGGGAAAAAAACACACACACATTAAAACAGACACTGAGCCGTATTCTTAAACTGTTTGCTCTCACATTATGACCACTCTCAAAGGTTAGATATGACAGTTACCATTCACATGTGTTCCTTTAACGATTAAGAATTACATTAAAGCAAGACATCTGTGAAAGCTCCCGCAGGTTTTAATGTGGCCTATAAATTACTCCTATTCTAATTCCTTCCTTTACAAACGAAGAATTCTGCTATTGGAACCATCACTAGACTTATGAAAATGTGTGTAAACTCCTGTAGGTTTGACTAGAGCTGCTAAAAGTTCAAGAATTAAGACAATGAAACGTTTGAGAATGTGCTCCATTGGGTACTTGCGATAAGGTACGTCCGGTTAGTTAAATTAAGTGAGAAAACTACTAACAAATTGCATACGTCTGACAGTAACGGATCAACAATAGGATAAAAACATGCCTCAAGAATATCAAAAGTTCTGTCTGCACTTTTTACAAACTCACTTTTAAATCAATCACTCAGTCTCTCTCTCTCTCTCTCTCTCTCTCTCTCTCTCTCTCTCTCTCTCTCTCTCTCTCTCTCTCTCTCTACGACTGACTAGGGATCATTTGCATAGAGAATACGCATAGCATCCTATCTAGGCTTTACAATAAGCTTGCCACGAATTAAAGAGCGATGCAATGCTAGTAAGTTCAAATCAAAGCAAGCGTAGAAGCAAGTCCTCTCCGAGATACACATACTTCTCTTTACAATCACCGCAAGAACTTCTAATTCACCATGACTTGTGTAATGTGTGTGTCTGCGTGTGTGTGTGTGTGTGTGTGTGTGTGTGTGTGTGTGTGTGTGTGTGTGTGTGTAGACTCATCTCATTGTCTCACTCATTTCTTAACCACCACAGACGAGCCTTGATTAATAATAATAGTAAAGATAGTAATGATGATGATGATAATAATAATAATAATAATAATAATAATAATAATAATAATAATGATAATAAAAATAATAATAATAATAACAGTAGTAATAATTAACAATAATGATAAAAATAATGATGATAACAATGATAATAGTAATAAACAACAACAACAACAACAACAACAACAACAACAATAATAATAATAATAATAACAATAATATCACGATAATAATAACAACAAAATGCTTTAAATAATTATTTTAGATTCACTAATACAAGATCAACTCAGACAATGACTGGTGCAATAACAGCAGTGGCGAGTCGCGTCACTAATACTTCACCACATCAACACCAAGACACAAAGAAAAAAAATACAAAAATAGACATTGAGGAAAATAAACGTTCAAATCAATAGAGAGTGAAATATCGATAAAAAAAATGTCTAAAAGGCAGAGGCGCTAGCTATGGAGATCAGACAGTGGTGCAGATTAGCCATTGTAGAAGAAACGTTCAAATTAAGACAGCAAGCATTAGAGTGCATGGCGGTAAAGTGGTAAAAAAAAAAAAAAAGATCATTAAATGCCGAATTGCTGATAAAAGAAAATGCATGAATTAATTTATCACAACAGTAAACGGGCGGCTCGCCATGACTGATAGACCGATTACATGGGTCAAGCCGCCCAACACTTTCGTCACCTTCACGTGTTTCATAACCTGGCCGGCAATACTGCAACGGAGACTATCAACACAACACTCCTTGCGCAACATCACCCCCCCATCTCTCTCTCTCTCTCTCTCTCTCTCTCTCTCTCTCTCTCTATCACTAACGAACTGGCCACTGTACAGGAAGCAGCCATGTGGTGACCTGCACAATGAGCCCCACAATGACCTCGAGAGAGGCAAAGTTGACAGTGTGGTGGTGGCCAGTGTGCACAGCCTCTGTGTGACTGACGGCGAGGTTATGTAACACGCACGTGACGTTTCTCGACGGCAATGCAGATTATAGAAAAAGTTCTTGCTGGTAAGCACAATTTAAACTGTTACAATGAACAGTGCAAGGTTTAGTTTTTCAAATTTTCAACCTCTAAGGAGGCAGCCTACCTTCCCTCTTCAGCTATCTGGAGCTCTCTAAGATCCTCCACTTCCTCTTGCTGTTGTAGGAGTTGGTGCTGCTCGTCTTGACTTACAGTTTCATTGTCCAAGTGGCTGTCACCAGGCGTCTGGTCCCCGGGAAGCTGGCACATAATAGCGATGCAGGTGTCCAGGGATTTTAGAAGAAGTGTACTGCGTTGCGTTGGATCCTATGAACGATGGCAGTACAATCTGATATACTGTGATGGCGTAAACTTCACGACCGTGAGCCTTGAATTTTGGTCAAAACCTACTGCTTCTCCTTGGCAGTGTAAATTAACTATGAATACTTTTGATTCCTACTATTTCTTCTGTGGCTTCTAGACTTTCACCATTGAAAAATAATCTTCCAAGACTACGCAGATCAAGGAGAGGTAAGACGAAGAGAAAGTGAGGAATTCTTCTTTTCTTGCATAAGAACCAGACTTGAATGGGGGAAAGGCTGCTACAAGATACATTCCATTATGGAAAATCACACACTTCTGAACAATCTTGCGCCGGACGGATGTAAAGCTAAGAGGGATGACGATAGTAGGTACATCTAAAGCTGCTCCAGGGACATCCAGGGGAAAGAAACAACTCTTTAATCTGGAAGACGGCCACCTCTTCACCCTCCTCGCTCGTAATAACAAATGATTCGGACCATGGTCATCGGTCCCTCTTCATTAATGCACTGATACTCCTCCTTTAATAGGAAGTGATGAGCTGCCGCTGGTGACCCCCGACTGTCTGCTCGGCCGAGAGTGCGTAGCGGCTCCTCGACAGCTCTTGAGACAGGTGTCCACGCACGCCTGGGAAAACGGGTATTCCTTTGTACTCCTTTATAGAGGTAGGTAGATAGATAGATGAATAGATAAATAGATAGATAAATAGATAAATAGATAGATGGGTAGGGTATTCCCTTATACTCCTTTATAGAGGTAGAAGATAGATAGATGAATAGATAAATTGGTAGATAAATATATAAATAGATAGAAAGATAGATAGATAGATAGATAGATAGATAGAGAGAGAGAGAGAGAGAGAGAGAGAGAGAGAGAGAGAGAGAGAGAGAGAGAGAGAGTAAAGTAGCAGTTCCATGGTTCTATCTAGCCTTGATTATTGACTACGGCTACGTCTACGTGAGAAGCGGAGAACATAAATCAAATAAATGACTCGTGCCAATAGACTCCTCGTGACCACACCAACAACGTGACCTAAAAGGCGTGATATTGTCCAGGAAGGAGAGAGAAAGAGCTGGAGTGAGGGAGAGGGAGAGAGTAGAGAATAAGAAGGGTGTGGTGTATGCGTGGGTGGGTGGAAGGGGGTGAAGAAAACAATGGAATGAAGGAAGAGAAGCATTTGGAAGTGAAGGAATGAGAGGAAAAAACGGAAGGAGGCAGAGGGAATGATAATGAAGGTGAAGAGAGGGAGAGAGAGAGAAAAAGAAAAACAAGAGAGTGAAGGAGGCTAAGGATTACAGGAAAGTTTAAGGAGAGATGAGGGAGTGGCGGAAGGAATCAAAGACCAGCACGTCAGAGGGGAGTGAGAGGCTGCATTGTAAGAAAGAATGACTGAGGGAGAGTTAGTAGCTTGATGGAGTGGGTGGGGGAAGAGGAGTGTAAGTGGAGAAATTAAAAAATGTATGTGGTTGTAGGGGAGTGTTAGAGTGAATGGTGAAACTTAATGGTGCTGGTGGTGATAGTGATCATGGTAACAATGGTAATGGTGATAATAGTGGTGAGAAAGGTGATTACTAATATAGATGGTCGTGGTGGTAATGGTGATCAGTACTCGTGACAAAGGAATGGATGATGAAGGGTGATGAAAGGTGGTGATGGGTGGTGGTGAAGGATAATGGTTATATTGTGTAGCATTGTTGGCAGCTGTGAGCCTCGGAGTGGTGGTGGTGGTGACGGCGGTAAAGATTGTGGTGTAGTGGCATAGTGGTGGTGATGGAGGTGGAGGTGGAGGTGGTGCTGATGATGGAGGTGGTAGTGGTAATGATAGTGGTAGTGGTGATGGTAATGTTGTTGTTGTTGTTGTTGTTGTTGGTGGTGGTGGTGGTGGTAGTGATGGAAGTGGTGGTGGTGATGGTAACGGTGGTGGTGGTGTTGTTGTTGGTGGTGCAGGTGGTGGAGGTGGTGGTGGTGGTGGTGGTGGTGGTGGTGGTGGTGATGGTGGTGGTAGTGATGGTAGTGGTGGTGATGGTAATAGTGTTGTTATTGTTGTTGGTGGTGATGGAGGTGGTGATAGTGTTAGTGGTGATGGTAATGGTGTTGGTGTTGTTGGTGGTGGTGATGTAGTTGGTGGTGGTGGTGATGGTAGTGGTGGTAGTAATGGCAGTGGTGGAGATGGAGGTGATGGAGGTGGTGGTAGTGATGGTGGTGGTGGTGGTGGTGGTGGTAGCGGCAGGACGTGGGTGCGTGAGTTACACGCACCCACCCACCCACACATATACCATAAATATAAAGTAACTATTATCGATTCACATATAGTGGACAAAGCAAGCAATGGGGAATGATATCACGAATAGTAAACATGAATAATGAGAGCAAGATACATGAGGAAGGAGACGTGGGGAACAGCGGGAGGCGGCTGTGAGGGTGGTGGTGGCGGAAGGTGGAAGGCGAAAAGTGCCATTTCGGATTGGACAGGAGAGGCGGAGCAGTGTAGTAGGCGATGGTTCTAGAAGGCAGAGGTATGACAACATTATGAAAGAGGTGGGTGAGGATCAACAGGGCTGGTTTGGTAAGGCCTGGTGGCGTTGATGGCGAGAGTGGTGTTGGTGGGAGAGGGATATGTGAGTTGGACGAGTGACGGGATCAATATCCATGGATGTACGGATATGGAGATGGTAGGAATGACAGGAACTGTGGGCATGGAAATACTGAATAGGGAGGCACGGCATGGGCAAGGTGTGTGGGGTTGTGGCACAGCGGCAGGGTCAGGATGAGTGCCAGCCAGGATGTACCCGGCAAAATCTAGGTTGCGTTGTCTTTGCATAACTTACCCGCGCTGACTGCCACTTCTGCTCTGGCTCGCGGTTCAACACACACTCGCCGCCCTGCACACTAGCAGCCGCCGCGCTCACATGTGATTCACGTTCCTTAGGTAACACGCGTCCAGGCTTCCACTTCTGCTCATGCGCCAGCAACCCAGCCCCAAAGTCCCTTCATTTCGCTCCTCCCAGTCCACGTGGACAACATCCAATAGCATGACTTTCATACTAACGTTTCTCCCATTGCTGCCTGGGAGGAGGAGCGATGGGCATGAGGCCTACACTGCGAGTACCACTCGCAGATCATGTAACTATGTATATGTTAGCTACCCGGCGGGCGCTCTGCCAAGCAGCGTGCCAGTCGCGATGCTGTGCTGCGGCCGCTAGTGCCACCATGTAGCAGGATTGAAATAATTCTGAGTTGTTTTATTGAACATTTTTCATCATCCTTATATATATATATATATATATATATATATATATATATATATATATATATATATATATATATATATATATATATATATATATATATATATATATATATATATATATATATTAGAGATGTATCGGATATCCGCATCCGCATTCGCATCCGCGGAACATCCGCATATTCTTTCACATCCGCATCCGCATCCGCATCCGCAGTTGTGATAAACTGAACATCCGCATCCGCATCCGCATCCGCATTTGTGATGTAATATACATCCGCATCCGCATCCGCATCCGCATTCAACAGAGGATGTGTGGATGCGGATGTGTTGTGTATTGCACAACCTATATATTATAGAGTAATATACTCGTAATATAGAGTATAGACACGCAGTTACAGATACAGACCAGCAGAGTACTGCCTGCTGCTTACAGACTTAGAGTTCAGACAGAGGTTAGAAATGTGTAGTAAATTTAGTGATGTGCGTCTAATGAATTAATTATCTAGTAAAACTAAAGCAAATAATATCACGGATTCATTTCCTTTCAAACTTACACAACGTAATGTGTCTAGAATTTAGGGGAAGGTCAGGAGGAGGGGGCGAATTTTACTTAGTGACTATGAAGTACAAACATAGTAAATAAACTTCTCCTGTCTGCATGGTCTGACGTTGAAACAGGCTTTTTTCGGGAGGGGAGGGTGCTCCTCTTGGTGAGAACGTTTGACGTAAAAAACATCCGCATCCGCATCCGCATCCGCGAGGATGTCATATTTTGATATCCGCATCCGCATTTGCATCCGCATTTTAGTAGAGACTGACATCCGCATCCGCATTTGCATCCGCAAAATGACATCGCATATACATCCGCATCCGCGGATGTCTGAAATCGACATCCGATACATCTCTATATATATATATATATATATATATATATATATATACATATATATATATATATATATATATATATATATATATATATATATATATATATATATATATATATATTTATTTATATATATATATATATATATACACACACACACATGATATATATATCAGATCGTCGCTTCCTTGCCACTACGCCATTTCCTCCTGGTTGGCCGCTTTACCGTGGAGTCTGACTCTCTGGCTTACGCCATCGAGAAACACTGTCCATCACGATCCATGTGCAATGAAGTGACCAACATCACACTAGAAGTAGGAATTGTTACATCTGATTAATAACGATGCAGATGTAATCACACCACTTCATTATATATTATTGTTATAATACTTACATGTTTCGAATCTCGTGTTCTGAACATGAGAGAGAGAGAGAGAGAGAGAGAGAGAGAGAGAGAGAGAGAGAGAGAGAGAGAGAGAGAGAGAGAGAGAAACACACGAGATGAAGATTACGAGGTGATCGGCAGGTGGAGACAAGTGAAGTTAAGGCAGGGTGCGTGTTATCATATAATGTAAATGATTTGAGATAAGAAATAGAAAAAAAATAATGATAATAACTACCTAACTTTCCTGCTGATTTAGGGGTTTCCTTAAATGTAACTGACTTCTTGTTTGTTTTTCATGATACTCAATACTCTTGTTTCTTTCCCTTCAGCGCAGCAAATCAGAAGTCAGTATTCATTCTCTCCCGTTCAGACCCATACAATGAAACGCTTCACTTTCTCATCACAATTGTTTTCCAAGGCCATAGAGATGATTGACGGGTTTTTTCAATATCATATCTCCTGTTATCTTGTTAATCTGCCATTAGAATCACCAAAAAATACATCTGAAAATATGTTTAGTTTTAATTAGTCTTTTATGGAGGAATGACGCAGAAGTGTTTCATAATACCACAATGAGTACTCACCAAACATCACCAACCCACAAGAATCCCAGTGAACGAGTGTAAGGTGAGTCTCCCCATACAGGTCCATAAAACAGGTGAGGCCAGGTACAGGAAGCCACGTCCCTTCAGCTGCACATGAACAAATACTGACCTTCATGCTACCTCCTCTACTTCCTCTATCCTTTCATATATCCTTTCTCCTTCCCTCCCTCCATAATCGTTCCTTCTTCTATTCCTCCTACTCTACCTTCAACACAAATCCACCTGCCGCTTACCCTCCCCACTCGGTGTCAATAAATAGAAGGTAAAGGCCACATTTGATTAAAGGAAATCCATGTTTGGTTGTGGTAGTGAAGAATTAATGGAGGACGTGGTGTGTTAAGAAGACGATGTTGAATAAGACATGCGTGACGTGCTGTGTGTGTGGAGTGCCGTGGTGGAGAGAGGAAGGAATTGATGAGTGTGGACGAAGAAAACCGCATTAGTGGAGTGGTTAATATGAGAAATACGCAAGATGTTTACAATATATGCACATCTTCCACCTTTATTTGATCTTTCTTCCTGTTTTCGTTTTTTTTTTTTTTTTTTTTGTCGTTTTGTCTTGGTTCCTACTTGGGTTGCAGGGGAATTGATCTAGGGAATCATACAGTGAAGAACGTGGTAGGTGAAGAGGAGGCGAATAAGAAATGTTGCTAAGGAGAAGGAGAGTATACGGAACAGACAAGTGCTCTACCAAAAAAATAATTAAATGCAGTCCAAAGAGACATAAGTGAAGAATGTGAGCATGTGGGACGAATGAAAAGTGTAATAGAAAGAGGAATGATAACTCAACAAATATGACAGAGGGAAAGGAGATGAATGAAAAATAATGTGAGAAGGAGAGATGAATAATAAAACGTTACAAAGGAAGAGAAGAAGAGTAAAGAAATATGACAGAGAAAGAGACATGTAAAAATCTAATAAAGGGAGAGGAAATGAAGAGAAAATCGATAAAAGGAAAAAAAAAAAAGATGAAAGGAAAAAAAATGTCACAGAAGAAGGAATGAATGAAAAATAAATAAATGTTAGAGAGAGAGAGAGAGAGAGAGAGAGAGAGAGAGAGAGAGAGAGAGAGAGAGAGAGAGAGAGAGAGAGAGAGAGAGAGAGAGAGAGAGAGAGAGAGAGAGAGAGAGAGAGAGAGAGAGAGAGAGAGAGAATATTCAGGAACAAGTAAAAATGATAAAACGAAAGAGGTAAAGAAAATGAATTCAAAATGTTAGGAACAGAGAAGAGACGAAAGAATGAACGTTGGAGGGAGGGATATGTGTGAAGGAAGGTGACAAGGGCAGAGTTATTAATCTGGGTAAGCAATGGTGATGGGTGTGACAGTGTAAGCTGCTCAAGATACTGACCTCAGAGTTCTGCAACCTTAGTTTGTTGACGCACGCAGATTAAGACGAGTTGCCTTGACACATTCACCCACCAACTCCCCCACACACACATACATACATCTCTTTCCTTACATGGCTTGTGTGTGTATAGAATAATCGAGTAACTTTATACATTTCTAGCCATTACGTCTAACGCTTTCCCTCACTGTTAATTTCCCCTCGCAATATCACATTTCTCTTACATACATTAACATCTTTATAACTTTTCCTCATAATTTTGAAGTTATTTTCACACCCTAATATTTTTCACTCGTAAACAGATTTATATTTTCCTCTCACAAACACTTCGTCTCTTTACGGCTAGCGAATAGAAATAAAACAAGAAGACACGAAAGAGTTTAAGTATCTTTTTTCATGTTAGTATTATTGTCCAGAACGTACTTTAAATTTGTACCAGATTACTTTAATAAGTTGATGGAGAGAACACAGCAGCCAAATGGTTAAACCTTTCAACGTTACTGCCATCTTTTGTCACATTCAAGACTAAAAAAAAAAAAAAAAGAAAAAGAAAACTGCATAAAAACACACAAAAAAAAACAAGCAGATATAATTTTTATTTTCATTTTACTAAAGAGCTATTCAACAGAAGTAGCACATAAAACATAACATAGAAAAATTACAAGTGGCTTTGATAAAAGAAATACCAAAAGTGAAGGTTAAGGAGATATGACGCAGTTAAGGTGAGTAATGAATGTTCCTTGAGTTGTGAAGGTGACGGTACATATGGCAACAATCTCAAGGAATTGGGATTTTTAGTTATTACTCCGACACTTATTATTTTCCCTTCTCTAATCTCTTACATGAGATCAAAATGAAGTCTATGAATCGCCTCCTTGTGGTACTTGGGGGAAGGTCACATGGGGAGAGTAGAGAGTGGAGGATGTAAGGGTGTTCGGGGAAGGCAGGAGCTGAACGCCGAGTCACCGCAAACCTCAGCAGTGTTCGTCTAGTCAAGGCGACACATTTGCTACACTGGTCTTTGCTGTAAGTGTGAAGATATACGCACCAATATCTTTCTTTGTATATTTTTTTCTCTTAAGTTTAAGAAGTTTTGTCCGCTTTCAAGTTGTTCTACTTTTAATATCAACATTCATTAGCTCCTTAGAAAATATTATCCTGCTAATTTTCGACAATAAGCAAACAAATGCTAATACAGAACATTCATTCAGCCAACCACGAACACCCACACACCCACCCACTTACCCATCCCTCTCCCCACATACACATTCACACACTCACACACACACACACACACACACACACACACACACACACACACACACACACACACACACACACACCGCTTAGTGTAGTGGCTAGCATACTCGAGAGGGCCGGGTTCGAGTCCCGGAAGCGGCGAGGCAAATGGGCAAGCCTCTTCATGTGTGGCCCCTGTTCACCTAGCAGTAAATAGGTACGGGATGTAACTCGAGGGGTTGTGGCCTCGCTTTCCCAGTGTGTGTTGTGTGTATTGTGGTCTCAGTCCTACCCGAAGATCGGTCTATGAGCTCTGAGCTCGCTCTGTAATGGGGAAGACCGGCTGGGTGACCAGCAGGTGGCCGAGGTGAATTACACACACACACACACACACACACACACACATTCTCTTAATTAACCTCACCGACCCACTAATCCACACACACACACACACACACACACACACACGTCAGAAGTTTGGGCGACTTTGCAGTGTACCCCCTGTTCACCTAGCAAAGATTAGGTTGGAAAGTGTGACCAGCTGCTTAGTAAGAGAAACAAACTCTGAATGGAAAAACACACAGTGGGTGGCGCCATCTGGCAGTCACAGTATCAAATAGTAAGTTACCTAATTGGGTTGGGTGTATGTGTCGAAACATGTGGATTTTCAGTTGTAAGGCTGCAATATGAATAGACCAAAATATTATTATTAATTCCACCACCACTCTCTGGCTCAATGGTGCTGCCTTCACTATAGTCAGCTGAAATTTATATCTCTTGTCTTTTTTTCTATAAAATAGTTTCTGGCCAAAGGGAACAAAAAAACATAAAAAGGCCACTGATGACGTCAGTCCCAAAATATTTTTTTTTATGTAGGGGAGAGAGCCAGCCAAGGGCAAAAAAAAAATAAAATATAAAAAAAAGGTCCACTTGAGTGCTGGCTCTCTAAAAAGTGGTAAAACGTCAGCCAAAATTGGGGAGCAAATGCCTCTTTAACTCCCTCTTAAAAGAAGACAAGTTGTAGGAAGTCGGAAATACAGATGCAGGGAGGGAGTTCCAGAGTTTACCAGTGAAAGGGATAAATGATTGGCTCATGCGTTAGAAAGTTGGACAGAATAGAGATGAGAGGAAGAAGAAAGCCTTGTGCAGCGAGGCCGCAGGAGGAGGGGAGGCATGCAGTTAGCAAGATCAGTAGAGCAGTTAGCATGAAAATAGCGATAACAGCTAGAAAGAGATGCAACATTTCGGCGGTGAGAAAGAGGCTGAAGACTGTCAGTCAGACGAGGGGAGTTGATGAGACGAAAAGCTTTAGATTCCACCCTATCTAGTAAAACTGTGTGACTGGAACACCCCCCAAACATGCGAAGAGTACTCCATACAAGGGTGGATAAGGCCCTTATACAGAGTAAGGGGTGAAAAAAACTGGCGGAGACGCCTCAGAACACCTAACTTCATAGAAGCTGCTTTAGCAAGAGATGAGATGTGAAGTTTCCAGTTAAGATTATGAGTAAAGGACAGACCGAGGATATTCATTGTGGAAGAGGGAGACAGTTGAGTGTCATTGAAGAAGAGGGATAGTTGTCTGGAAGGTTGTGTCGAGTTGATAGATGGAGGAATTGAGTTTTTGAGGCATTGAAAACTACTAGATTTTCTCTGCCCCAATCGGAAATCTTAGAAAGATCGGAAGGCAGGCGTTCTATGGCGTCCCTGCGTGATCTGTTGACTTCCTGAAGGGTTGGTCGTTTCTGAAAGGACGTGGAAAGATGTAGGGTGGTATCATCAGCGTAGGAGTGAATAGGGCAAGAAGTTGCTAAAAAAACATTCAAACTTACAAATAGAAGGTTAAGTGGGCGTGATTTATGAAGAGAAAAAGATAAATTGAGAGCTATCAAGTCTCTAAATGGGAGAGTGCAGCTGGTGATCAGAAATCAAAACTTAACATTTGACGCAAGCATTACACAGGCACACGCGCTTACACACACACACACACACACACACACACACACACACACACACACACACACACACACACACACTCATGGTATATAGCACAAGAAAAAAAAAGATTCGCAAAGGGTCTCAATTACAGCACTTCAGCAAGGAGTGTCGGGTGCGTGCAGAGGGTGAACTATAATCGACCTGGAGAAGGAATAGCATGATACGGTGCCTACACTCGAGAGGGAGAAAGTGTACTCAGATGGAAGCAAACAGGATTGATTAATTGAGTGATTGATTAAATATTTCATCTTAATGGAAATAATGATGTCGCGCCTTATAAATAAGCATGGAATAAGATAAACTCATCAGTGAAAGAATATGTAGCTAGTTAGTTAGTTAGTTCATTGACAAAATAAATTCGCAAGCAATATCATATGAAGACATAAGATTACATTCCATCATTTTGTCCAAAAGAAAATATGATTTCCTGACAAACTACAGTAACTATAGCTAATCAGTCAACCAATTAACCAAATACCTACCTACCTACCAAACAAATGAACTAACTGACTGACTAACTAACAATTAAGATATACCAAAAAATGAAGAGATACAATGACGCACCAAACAACTAACTAAACAAACCATCTAAACAATTAACCAGCTGTATCTAACTAACCAGCTGACCAACTCCAACTTAACCATAGGACAAAAAAGATAGACACAGACAAGGAGAGTGGCAGTGCAATGGTTAAGGGAACAGAGAGGTGGGAATACAAGGGATGATGGAAAGGAATACTAAAGAAAGATAAGAAAAAAGTGCATGTAGTGATGATGTAGAGATGCTATTGGGAGACACAGAGGGAACATCAGTGCATAAGAACATAAGAAAAGAGGGAAGCTGCAAGAGGCCGCCAGGCCTATACGAGGCAGTCCCAGTGTGTTTAAGCTACCTAATTCCATCTATCATCCCCATCCATGAACTTAACTAACCTTCTTTTTAAAGCTCTCTATTGACTCAGCTCTGACTACATGACCACTGTGCACAAGGAATGATGGACGAGAGATGTTTTGGAATATTGACTATGTTCTGAAACACTTCCGCACCGCATCACCATTGCATCCAAAAATCACGGTTAAATTGTATCAGGTTTTCAGTGGCATTTTATTACAACACTAGTGATATAATAAGGAAGTTTATGGTTAATATGTCAGAATGAGGAGATCATTTTGGGAACCCGACCAATCATATCTGTAGACTCTGAAAATAGTCATAGTGAGAGAGTGAAGAGTTGTTGAATTCAGGTTTAGGAGTGCTGGTCGCAACATGGGAGGAATGATCAATGTCAAGATAGGAGATAGAGAAAGCAGGAGTATTGTGTCTAGACTGTGGAGGAATAAACTTTAGATATGAAAGACACCAATGCGCAGCAATGATTAATGACTGAGTTATAACGATAATTTATCCTTCAAATTTATCGATCTCTAGTTTATTCCCAGCATGAATAGGATACACGTTGAAAATAATAATACTAAAAAAAAAAAAAAGGAAATGAAAGTGTTACAGCGACACCGTATGGAGATGGGCTAATAAGCTATCAACGAAGAAAAAGAGAAAAAGAATAGAAAAGCGAATAAAAGAGAAGAAAAAAAGAATAAGCAAGTGATGACGAGAATAAATTAAAAGAGTCGATAGCCGGGCGGGCAGACAGCTATACTGGTGTGTTGGTACTGTGCTATAAATAACTGACCTACAGAGAGAGAGAGAGAGAGAGAGAGAGAGAGAGAGAGAGAGAGAGAGAGAGAATGATAGAAGGAAACGCATAGGCGGGAATTAAATAAGTAACAATTATGTCACAAATGAGAGGATGCATAGTAGCAAAAAATTACTAGTAACTGATCTTCATGTAATGTTTATGGTGTGAACCATAAACAACCATAAACAGCTAAGTTAATGTTCTAATCTTAAGTCTCCCTCAATCCCCATTTGTACATTTTCAGTATGTATGTACTGCAATTACTAATAAACCGTATTATTATCATCAATATATATATATATATATATATATATATATATATATATATATATATATATATATATATATATATATATATATTACACACACACACACACACACACACACACACACACACACACACACACACACACACACACACACACACACACACACACACACACACACACACACACACACACACACCATAACGACCACCCCTACCACCACTTGCCAACCAACAAATCATATAAGTCTGGCTATAATCTGGTTTCAAAGTGGTTGTATTTTCTCTTAAATTGCATATGATCACCCTTGTGTTTCGACGTACACCACATGCTGACCAATAAACTAAATAATACCAACATATATCCTCCAAAATATTTTGTCTTCATTCAAGTCTTGTATAGTGCACACAGGAGCAGAAAATTTTAACTATACACGTCCTATAGATACCGCATGTTGAATTCTTGTGATAAAAATACTCGTTTGAAAACTTCACTGACCCTAGCTTCACTATGTTAAATGTAAGAGATGAACCGACTAAATGTTTGAGGATATAGCAGCCCCTTTTTACATTGCACACTTAGTAATGCCAGTAAAATACAAAATTACTCTAATATTCAATCTCAAATGTTCTTTTTCCGCACCTGAACCCGAGTCAGCTTTAGGTTTACGCTACGAACTAACCAACAGACCACAAACCTTACCAATGTATATTTTAGTCCAAGGCGTTCTTAATTCATCTGTGACAATGAAGCAAGACTAACAATAGGTCTGTCTCTGGCCTTTCAATGCAAGGGTACCATTCTTAGTCAAATGGATGTCTGTGTGAGCTTAAACTGGTGATGAATACTTTATGTCACGTCCCATTGCCGTCTGTTATGATGAGTGCCACGTGATGCTGCTGTGAAATCCGAGCTGCGCGCACACACACACACACACACACACACACACACAACGGCGGTCAGATAACTGTGGTGATACGTGTGTGAAGAGTCCACTCAACAAAGAAGGAGTCGTGGAAGGAGAGTTAGAACAAGAGAGACGACACGAATGGGTGAAAAAAGTGAGGAGGTGAAGGAAGACCAAGACTACAAAGAGAAGTAAAGATATAATAAACTTTCTTAACTGCGCTCATATGATGCCGAAATAAAAGAAAAAAATACTAGCAATGTTGAAATGAAAGGTAAAAGGTTGGTACCGTACCGATCCCAACGAGAAAGAAAATGGAGAACGGAGAAGAGGTGTGATGAAACATGGTACAATGAGTTCATTCAGGCACTCAGAAGCAGCCCTCAGTACTCCCCAACAAGTTCAAGCAAGGGTGAGAAGTGGAGGCAGTCATAGATCGGGTGACTAAGGTACTGAGGCGTCAAGAGGGGGGAGGGTGATGAGAGAAGCAGTTACAGTACTTAGTTATGAGACACAAGTAATGAAAAGCACATTCCGTACACACGTGCAGATAAGTATCATTTGATTGAAAGCTGAGGACATTTCCAGGAATTAAACACCAAATGAAGCAAAACTAACAAGAGGACGCTGGCAGTATAACACGACATTCCATATTTTGTGATTTAGTAATGTACAGCTGCGACCAGTAAACTCCTTGCCATCTTAGCCCATATATTTTCCAGTAGCAATATCTGGCAGATCCACACCAGGCTAAGATGGCAAGTTTACTGGTCGCAACTGTACATATCGCGTGTAAGAAACAGAAGAGGAACCAACACTCACGCTACCAGAATACCACCTCGCCAACAAAGCTTCACCACGCCACCCTTATGCATAAAGACAGATAGTGTATAATTAAAGAAAAAAATAAAGACGAGCGACGCAACAATGGGGTTGTATGTCTGCGCGGAGAGAAATGGTGAAGAAAGGAAAGCAGTGAAACACGGAAGGAAGAAATGCAACATCGCTGGCAGTCTCAATTCACCAGCGACGAAGGAGTTTACGGCGCCAAACCATCCCATAACAGGCGATCCATCAAAGCATGATCAAAAGAAGACTAAGGTCTAACCGCGCTCTCCCACCCCGTGTACCTCTGACGTCACGCGTCCCTCTAGCTGCCTCACTCTGTAAAGAATCTGTATGCCAGCCCATGTGTACCTGAACTCCTGGTACAAATATTATTTTCAAGGGCAATGAAAGACATAGTGAAGATTGATACGCATTATATACATATTTATTTATGACAACACTAGATTTTATACATTAATTGTAAATGTACTGTACAGTTTTTATTTTAGTATTTTTTCATCTTGCTAACTTCCTTTCTCGATGAAGTTATGTTTCTATTCAGAGTGATTGCCTTGCTTATGTCGTCTTCAGCCCATTGCCTTATTGGCTTCCCACTTAAGAGACACTCGACTTGAGATGAAGAAAAATACTGAGACAATGTTTTCCTCACTTCTTCTGTTACAGTGGCATGTGCTGTTGGCCAAGCAACACTCCCCTCTCTTCTTTGCAGTCATCAACCTGGCGTTGCAAATCCTCAACAGATGGATGTAGTTTCTCCTCTTCTGTAGCATCTCCCTCTGGGACCTCAACTTGTGCTTCTAAAATGTCTTGTATTAGTCGTTTCTGTCCTCTTCTCACAACTCTTGCCTCTCTTTCCCCACACACATCAGCAACTGTACGAATATATTGTTCGTATGAGAAAAATTTTATCATTCATTACGAGGTTTTTCTGTTACTACGCAGAATCTGGCGTGCACTTCTATTAATCCCTGATAACACTGCTTGAATCAATATTGTAGTACTCTTAAAGAGTATTAGAGTGCCCTCGTACTGTATAATAATGCGTTATGTACAGTAAATTATGTTCTCACCTTGTGTTGGTAATGCAGCTTCTTTTATCCTTACAAGGTGTTTTGGAAAAGGCAGATTAAGGAGCTCATACTTAAGATTTCATTCATATGCATTTGGCTCGAAATGTAAGTTACATATCACTGCTCTGTTTCCATTGATTGGGTCTTGTCTTTTACACAGAGTAATCATTTTCTTCTTTACCTCGTCATTCTTTGGAAATCTGTGGAAGGTGATTCCATTATTGTTTCTATAATTTGAATAGCACCCATACACTGCACAGCAATTAGGCATTACTGTAGATACGGTAGGTTATATCCTCACTTTCTTCTGTCCATGTGCGTACACTGTGAGGCAATAAACTGTGTGCAGGTGACCAGGTGTGCGGCTGTGCGCGTCAGGTCGTGAGGGGCGCGTGACGTCACGGGTCAAGAATGTGGTCCATTTCCGGTTGACCGCGGTTAGACCTTGTCTTCTTTTGATCATGCATCAAAGAATGTAGCCACGCTTCCATCCTCGCCACCGCTACAAGATGACTCTCCAATGCGCATAAAAGACGCGCACAGTTACCTTAAAATTAAGATATGATAATTGGCTATTTGATAGTCATACACTAGATAAAGACTTCCGGATTCATGAGTCACAATTACACAATTTTTTTTTTCTGTGTGATGTAAACAAATGCTAATAGACAATAATGAGAATACTTTTCACCCCAAGTAAAGCAACATTTCATTTCTTCTGCCTAGTTCTCGAAATCGATCCTCAAACATCCACCACAGGTAACCCCGGCTTATCTTGTATTCATTTCCTATTTTAAGACTGGACTCACTGGACGGCGGAGGCGGCGGCGGTGGGGGAGGGGGAGATGGCAGACGGCAAAGTGCACATTGTTCCCCGCGCTGAGGCCACACAAGACTGGCTGCTCTTGTTGTGACCAACCTCATCTCACTTCCGAGGTTCCAACTGAACTGGAGTAAATGTTTATGTAGCTAGAGAGAGAGAGAGAGAGAGAGAGAGAGAGAGAGAGAGAGAGAGAGAGAGAGAGTGTGTGTAACCATTTATGAAATACAGTACATGACAAAATTATTCTATTATCGAGGAGTCTCATGTTCCCTGTTTCCCGGAGCCATGACTGTCCTGAAAAAAAAAATGTGTAAGAGGGAGAAGCTGAAAAAGGGCAAAAGAAAAGTAAAAAAAAAAAAAAAATGAATAAATAAATAAAAGCCCACTTGGAATGCTAGTCCCCCGTGCACGTCCGAGAAAGTTAGCCAAAGGAAAGAGATAAATGTCTTGAAAGCTCCCTCTTAAATGAGTTCAAATTATAGGAAGCTAATGCAATAAACACCTTGATGCACTTCATTAATCCAATGCTATGCTCTCCAACGCTCCCTAGTCAACTTCCTCTAGTCACCGTAACCAAGCGAATTAATATTTGATCACAATTTATTCTTACCACGCTTCTGACTCAGTTTTTTTTCAACTGGTGCCATTACAGCATTAAGTAAGTTGAGAGAGAGAGAGAGAGAGAGAGAGAGAGAGAGAGAGAGAGAGAGAGAGAGAGAGAGAGAGAGAGAGGAAAAAGATAAATCGTAGGTAGTAATCTTTTAAATATAAAACGCTCTTACATTTCTCTTCCTTCACGCTCCATTTCTTTACTCTTCCTTTCTCTCATCAATCTAAAAAATTCTCTCTCTCTCTCTCTCTCTCTCTCTCTCTCTCTCTCTCTCTTTCTCTCTCTGGCAAGGAATCCACGTGAACCAAAGTTTCCATTACGTATTCGCTGAAATGACCTTGGTGTGGCTAAGCAGAGGCGACACTGCGGCGTGACGGGACAGCCTTGGCGTGCTGGAGAAATTGAGGTCATTATCCTTAGGAGTACACACTTACGTAGATCTGTTGGCCCAGTGTGGCGGAATGATCTGTCTTCGTCATCTTTTGAGGGCATATTCATTTCTCACTGGCTGTTGCTACCGAGGAGGGGAAAAATGGAAGAGAGAGAGAGAGAGAGAGAGAGAGAGAGAGAGAGAGAGAGAGAGAGAGAGAGAGAGAGAACCTCATCTAGAGTTCTAAGCAGGTAATAGAGACTCAGTTAGTAAAATAAGGATTGGCTGAAACAATGTACGTAGAGGACGCATGCCGTCCCTTAGAGACAGTTAAATAGCCTCGAGGATGCATCATTACAGTGGTCTGTGTGTTGCTTGTATCCAGCGACTGGCACAGTTAATAAAAAAACTTATTTTCGATAACTGCTGCCTTGCTAAATCAAAACTTAATTTCGATCATTTTGAAGCAATAAACTGAAAAATATTGATTCTTTTAAGTGATATTTGTTAAAAGCAAATTTAATACGTTTATGTTTAGATATAGCTTTCCAGATTTAATTTATCTTAATGTAGGAGCGGCAAAGGTCATAAGCAACAAAACAGCAGTAAAAAATATATGGCCCACTGAGGTCCCAGTCTCTGAACAGTTCAAGTCATTAAGGAAGGTTCTAGGAAGGTGGAAATACAGAAGCAGAGAGTTCCAGAGTTTACCCGGGAGAGGGGTGATTGTGAATACTTGATAATTCTTGCCTGGAAAAGGGTGAGGGAGTGATAAGTTTTCCTAAAGACAGAAGCAGTATTGGTGCAGATAAGTAGTAGAAAGGACAAAGTAAGATACAATGCACAGGGAAGCACAGGGAAGGTTCAACAACTCCATCACGTCACCATCTAGACACCTTTGAGTTATCATTATCAATCAATATCCATCAATCAATAATCCACCACTATCACTCAAGAGCCACACTCATTATTTGCTATGAGTCAATATTCATCATGTGGCACCCAGTCATCACACTCATTGTACATGTCATCTCAATATAATCCACAGCGAACACGAATAATTCAGCTATGTATGTATGTATGTATGTATATACTTTACGTATGTATGTATGTATGTATGTATGTACTTCTCGTCCGTCAATAACATTATAGATCAGGGTTGTGTTACATACTCTGGTGCGTTCATGTCATTTTCTATTCATTGACTTATTGTATTCTATTTGCTTAGTTGTTTGTTTCATTTATTATTTTGATTTCTTATTCTTTATTTTTTCGTTCATTTTTATATTTTCTTTCTGTATATTTCACTTATCCAATAGTTGTATCTCTTTAACTATTAATTTGTTTATTTTGTTAATTCATCAATTCATTCATTTTTGTATGCTTTATTTATAATTGTTCTTTTTCTCTTTTATTTTCTTCTTTCTTCTTTTTTACCTATTATTATGTTTCTTTGTTAATTTTCATTAGTCATTTTTTCATTCAATTATTTATCTTATTTACTCATCTGTTTTAGTCTATTTATTTACTGAATTAACTCGATTAAATCATCCCGCATCCTCGCAGTGGAGACTGGCGAGTGAGTGACCACTGAAGATAAAAAAGAAGACCACATAATATCAAGACGAACATCAAGACAACCACGCCCCTTGACCTCTTGGACACACACACACACACACACACACACACACACACGGTCTTTGTTAAGGCCATCTTTATTAAGGCCTTTACTCTCTTTATTGAACATTAATGACGTAACTGAGGCAAGCAAAGGATCTAAATCTACACTGTACGCGGGTGACACTGTTCCTGTTATCTGATAGAAATATATGCAGATCCACAGGTATGGAATTCTCTACCTTCAGATATAGGGAATATCTTATATACTGCTAATTCACTTCAATGAAAAAAAAAGAGTAAAACAATATTCAATAGTCAGAACTTGTAATAATGTATGTCATTATAGATACTAAACCAAGGAATATACAGAGAGGAAGTTTGGAGGACAGCAACAGTGCTGCCATATGTTAGAAGTGAGTACTTTCATAGAAAACGATTTCAGGAGTAACTTAAGAAGATTTCTCCCATGCTTCCTCCCCATCACTATTTTTCCCTACATTCTCTGGTGGTTATGAACTTATAAGACAAATAAAACATATATATATATATATATATATATATATATATATATATATATATATATATATATATATATATATATGCTTTTTCTGCCCGCCTCCGCCTGGGCCACACCATACTCCTCACTTGCACCACCTACGTCTATCTCACGTGTTGGCTCAAAGTTTGTGCATTCACCTGCTTTCCTTACTCCTTCCCCACATATCAGTTAATTTCTCAGAGAAATATTTGACAGCCTGTTTCACTTCACGTTTTTCTTTAAATTTACTAAGGAGAAAATTCGCTCACAGTCAGCATTTGAAACTGGAACACTAAGCAAGGCTCTAGCTAATTTGGAGGATGTAGGATATCTACCACTTACATGGACTCTAGACCACAGAGACTCTGTATTAGTGTCCTGTGACAAAAAGCTGCCAACATCACCACTCAATAGCAATGAACGCCATTCACAGTCCAACTCTTGTTGTTCATTCTCTTCTGTGATGTTGGGAAATTTCGATGAAATATCCAAGAGGGACTGCCTATCGTTTCCTACAAGGACTGTGGGATCAAGAAGAGAACAGGCTTCTGATAGAGTTTGGTTATTCAGTGGAAGTCGTTGATGTAACTGAACAGATAATTCTACCAGAAATTGCTGGATAGGTACAGTACGTTCAAACATTAAACTCATGCCCTGTACCTCCCTCTTATTTACACTACTCTCAAGCAACTTGGCAAATTTGACCCCACCATATATTTGAGTTAATGAAATATGGATATTTGGATCTTTTGGGTTAACACTGATGACTTCCTGCACTGGGACTTTCAAAACTGAAGGCTTAATGAAGCAACTGAAAATCTGAATATACAGCTGAAGGCAATCCTTGACAACACGATGAATCATTGCATAGGGGCTTTGAAACATGATATTCAGTTTGTCTGTCATTGAGATATATATATATATATATATATATATATATATATATATATATATATATATATATATATATATATATATATATATATATATATATATATATATATATATATATATATATATATATATATATATATATATATATATATATATATATATATATATATATATATATATATATATATATATCTGGACCGTTGAGTCGAGTCAGTAGCAGGGTTTCCACGCCAGCTAAAAAAACGGACAGACTCTTCCCCAAAAACAGGGCAGTAAAGGACAAACATATGTTCATTTCCTATTGTTTATTGTTTATTTTTACTTAATTTTCGGTTAATTTTCACCTTTAGTAAATTGTGGTAGAATTATGCCAAACGCTTCTGAATTCTGTTAGGATTATGCTAAATTGATAGGTATGCTAGACATTATGCTAGACGTTCAAAATTTACTCAAATTATGCTAAAAGCACAAAATTATGCTAGATCTAGCAACACTGGGACTCTCCTTCCACCTGTATTTCCTTCCCCCTCACCCTTCTAACTTATCTAAATGTCTGTACATTATCATCGTCATCATCATCATTATTATTTTTTTTTTATTATCATTTAGTATACATTTATCTGAAGACAACACTTCAAAGTCACCCTGAAATATTTATTAACAGCCTTGAATCACACTGGCGCCACAACTTCCCTACGGTAGACTTTGGTAATTGTGAATACACGTAAAGAAATGTAAAGGAAAGCATAAAAAAAAATCAATAGATTCCCCTCAATCCTCTTTGAAAAAGACATATTTCAATAGTTATGCATCGTGGTGGACTCAAAATCTTTTTATCTTGGCAGGTAAAGAGGATCATAGAAACAAACGGTTAGTTAAAATAGATAGATAAAAAAAAGAATAGAATATAACGATAGAAAATTAAAGATAGAAAGAAAAATAAACAAAAACAAAAATGGGTGATTAAACCAAAAGATAAATAAAATAAATAAATAAAAGCTCTCTCCATTCCCACAGTAAAATATATCAGAAGTTACCGCTCAAACAAATACATCTTCTCTGATAAACCTATCTTCAACCACAAGGATTTTCAAGGACATACTTAAGTGAATTGTTTTCTTCATAACTAACGATCTTGCTCAGAATCTAGAGAAATGAAGATGGAGAAATATCTTAATCTGTCAATGCCGGAGTGCTTTCGCATTGCTCAATAAAGCCTTTAAGAGTGGAGTGCTTGTGTATAAGCTTTGCTATATCAGGGTTTATCTTATCAGATCTTTTCTCATTTTAATGTGATGAGATGAGATGGATAACAGAAAGGATGTGGAGGGACAATCGCCTGGATGACTATGTAACCAGTGGCTGCCACACAAATCGTGTTAGGCAAACGTGTTTGGACTGCCACCTCAGTAAAGACAAAGCTCATGTAAGCAATGGCCAAGGTCCTGACGGCAACGTGGCAGCTGACAGTGATGAAGGGAAGCGTGGCTAGCAAGGTATCATTTATCATTTATTCAGCTAAAGTTTGCATCAAGTATCAGACACTGGTCTAGTGACACGAAGACTGTCCTGTCAGAAGGCGCTTCATGACACATCAATCCTAGTAACGAATCCCAGTGGCACAAGTGATGCTGTGGCTGGCAGTGTGGCCTGTCTCGAGACACCACTGATCGACCTGCTGGTGACCTTCATCAGGTTTCTTCTTGAAGCCTTGATACTGAAAACTATTAATTGGTACAGCATAGGTAAGGCATTTACTGCATATACTACCAAACAGTTGTCGATGATATTACATGATATATCTGAATAAAGAGAACAGACAACGCCGAGGATCTTAAATCACTTACTAAAAGGTAAGAATTTTACACCCACATTGCCGAGTGTCAACCTGAATACAACGAAAAAGAAGATATCTAATGACGGAGTTTGGTCTCTTTCGGTCTTTCACCTCTTGCTTTTTTTTTATCGGATACAGTATAGGAGAGAGAGAGAGAGAGAGAGAGAGAGAGAGAGAGAGAGAGAGAGAGAGAGAGAGAGAGAGAGAGAGAGAGGGGTAGGTTTCATTCCCTAACATAGATAACAAATGAACATCACACCTGCCGCAGATAGCTCAATACGCACCGGCCACCGCCAATACACAAGGTCATCCGGTCCTATACAAGAACCAGTACGGCTTTGTTTGGCGAACTGTTACACAAAATGATGTCTGTAATAACCTTGGCACTCTTCTAACCATCGTTATCATCTCGGTGCGACATGGCGTGTTATCACCTTTGAAATCTAACACTCTTTTCCTCTTTTGTTTTTTGCAGAGAGAGAGAGAGAGAGAGAGAGAGAGAGAGAGAGAGAGAGAGAGAGAGAGGAGGACGATATTGATATTATATATTGATGGCAAGCAAGTTATCTGTGCCGACGAAAGAGCAGACAAACTTCGGTGCATTAACGATCTAAAGAAAGTTGACGAAAAATGTGGTTAATAAGGTGACAACGCCGTAAGTTAGAGAGGTTAGTGGCCGTGAATACAAAACCCTGAAGATTAAATCGAGGGAGGAACCGTCCTATGTTAGGAATTAAAGTATTTTTTTATATAACTTCCAAATACTACAGCGGTAAGGGTCATAATTCTGGCTAGGATTCGAACCCCAGCACGGTGAACGAGGCAGAAATGTTACTAAGAAATTGATAAGAACAGGGTGACCGTGAATGACAGTGACACGGCGACAATAGTGACTGTCTCTCATTGCTTTGTTTTTCATTGTATAGATGGTGTGTGTGTGTGTGTGTGTGTGTGTGTGTGTGTGTGTGTGTGTGTGTGTGTGTGTGTGATTGCCCTTGCTACGTGATGTAAAAAATAGTCTCTCGAAAGTAGTTAGACAATGCAATAAGTACATTTTTAACAAGTGAATAAGAAAAAAGAGATCATGCAAATTGTTGTTGTTGTTGTTGTTGTTGTTGTTGTTGTTGCTGCTGCTACTGCTGCTGCTACTCTTGCTACTGCTACTGCTGCTGCTACTACTACTATTACTACTACTACTACTACTACTACTACCTTAGTTGTCGTTACTTTAAGATTCTCGTTACTTTATTAGTGACTTACATGAACATAACAGGAAATCATCGAACACGTGCCGATTCAGGAAAAGAAGAGAGAGAGAAGCGAGTGTTAGTGGATGCATCATTTAAGAGGAGGGTGCGTCACTTGGCTTGCCATCACGACCTCTGGCGACCCCCTCACACGTGCGCGCCTCTCACCTTCCTCCACTCCTGGTAACATGGCTGTGTACACTGTAGAGGAGCACTTATCTTGCCTCTTCGATTACGTACAGTTATCTGACATTCTCTGCCCATGGTCCGTTCCCACCCACGCATCGCCCCACAACCACTGGCTACCGTCCCAGAGTGTCAATGTGATCGATGTATTACTTGCCCCGGGATTATGCAGACTCTACTACTGTCTGTCCATCCCATTCATCCACACAGTCAAGTTGCTACCATTGACAACAATAAACGCATATTATTGCTGTATACTGTAACATTATTATAGAACACCGTTACGCTGCAGGTTTAATCTGACTCAGTGATAAGTGGAGATACGGCAGCGTCCAGCTGGTGCTGGGTTGAGCACCTGGATGTGTGTTTTCTTTGATTGGTGACTCACTCTTCACGTCAGCATGGACGCAGGTCACGAGGGAGTTGAAGTGAGCTGCGAGGTGTTGGCTTTTTAGGCAGGTCGCCCATAAGGAAGGCGTTAGCGTGCCAGTATTGTGCATTGTCTCTTTATTAACGTCAGTCATGCAGAGTGCAAGGCGATAAGTGAAAGACAATTATTGTTGCATTAAGAAAGACAAGATAATTTTTTTGCTTTAGACATTTTACTTCTTGATGATAAATTAAACATACAGCGTTTTGATTTCTTATATTTCATTTATTTCATTTGTTTTCTTTTTTAACTTTTTGTTTGGGAACAAGTATATATAATATAACGTTTATGGTTTTCACAAAAAAGAAAAAAATGCTTTAAATGCCATTGATAACTCTGACCACACAGCTAAAAGGATCAGGTTTAATGGTCTTAATTTTTCCAGTGAAGCGTTTGATGTAATTGTGTGGCTGCGTCGCAAGCAGCAACTGTGTGAGCCAGCGCAGAGCGTCGCAATAACTGATGCTTCTTTTTAGAGAACCTTTCTTGTGTTCAGCAAAATATTGACAACGTTATGTTCCACTTTCCATCAAGACACAGTTGCTAAATGATATATTGTAATATACTTCTTACAACTGTGTTGTATGCACTAGTACATGTGACCTTAGGGTTCATGGATATCACTAAGCGAATATTCTTGGGATAATTATATTTCGTTTTTAGGATTTTCTCACTAGAGAGCATAATACACATTAGACTATATATATATATATATATATATATATATATATATATATATATATATATATATATATATATATATAGAGAGAGAGAGAGAGAGAGAGAGAGAGAGAGAGAGAGAGAGATTGTGTGTGTCTCAGTAAGTTCGTATCTAGTAATAGACCAAGTTTGAGTCAAGTATCATCATCGTCTACTTCCCGCCAAGTCTCCCTCATGAGTCTCAGTCTGAACCCCTGATGTCATCCGTCCCTCCTCGCAGTTAGGATCCCCAGGTTGCCAACCCACGCACTACTGAGGGACACTTACCCAGGAACGGAAGGCAGGAGAGGCAGCTGCTCCGGGCATTCCACCGCACCGTGTATCTTTACATTACGACCGTCGGTGCTGCCCACGTCGATGCTAAGACCTCCAGCAGAGCGCACAGTCATCTGGTTGAGTGACTGCACTGTGGTGTGTTCAGGTGGGAGGGGACACTCCGATCCTACAAGGGAGGGCTGGGCACCCTCCTCTGGGAACACGCTGAGAATTCCAGGGGAAGGACATGGTAACGTACGTACGCGGTGCAGCCCCGAAGGAAGGGGGGGTGTCCCAGCCGCTCCTAAAGACACTTTGGATGAGAAGGGTGATGAGGCGGTGCTCCCCACCACGTTGAACAGCGCGGGCAGGGCTGACGACCCGCCCACCCCGTATTCCCGCTTGGAGGTAACTCGCCTCAAGCCCGGGCCGTGCTCTGATCGCTGGTAGGAGGAGAGCTCCAGGCCTGTGATGGTGTGGTAGTGGTTGTACGCCGCTGGAAGCTGGCCTCCTCGTGTTACTGTGTGATAGGGGCTATAGGCCATCCGACGGCCCACAGGTGATCCCTTCACGGTATTGTAAGGAGAATAATGGAAGCATGTCGGGAATATCTGACTTTTAACTGAGGGCATCTGTGTTGCATCCGTCTCTCTTACAACCTCCGTGGGTGCAGAGATGGTCTGTTGTTCTTTGGTCTGTGGTTCTTTATTACCAGTCCGTAACTCTCCACTGCCAACAGGCACAACAGTAAACACGTGTTTCGAGCCACAGAACTTAACACCTGCCTTGGCGGGTGCTGTTGCTATTTTGGGAAGACGAGGTTCATGGAACATTCTATAGTCGAGACCAAGTGGTGGCACCAATTCCTCAGTGTGTCCATTTAACTCCCCATTCTCTTGTACTGCATTGTCCACCTCATCGTCAGAAGGAAGGAAGAACTGGTGGACTGAGGTGGTGTCGCCACCACTACCCATTGAAAGACACTTGTTTGTTTTGGTCGGTAAGGCAGACTCCGTGATGCCTTCAGGCTGAACCTGTAATGCCTTAGGTTCAGTCTCTTTTCGTGAGTAAACAGCCTGTGTTTTAGAATCGGAAAGTGGCGACACGGCCACTTTTTCTGTTGTTTGGTGGGCAACACTATCATCTGCGTGACAGGTAGGCAGGGCAGCACTACCAGAATCTGAACCATTCACCTCATACTGCTGACCACATGTTTGCACTTCTCCTTCGACAATAAACGCCAACACTTTCTTTCCTTTCCTTCCCGCACGCTGTCCACTGGCGTCTCTCTCCTGGTCAGCATCAATGACACTAGCTACTTGGCTTTCCATATTGCTTAATATTATCGCGTGAGGAGCTTTATCCACTACCGGCACGTGGATTTGATCGTACATACAGTTCAAACGCACTCCTCCCGTTGTCAGGAGCCACACTGACGAGCGTCAGCACTGAGGGAAGTTACACCCTCCCACGCAGAGCTCCCAATATTCCAAGCCGCTTCAACCTCGCTACAAGAAACACAGGAGCAGTGTCCAGATTATTATCCCCATAAACAGTGTTTCGTGAGAAGGTGTCACAGCAACGAAATACACACGTGCTATATTTGCTAACACACTGAGCCGACTCTCGGATGCTAGACAAGTAATCTTGAACTGGTAACTGTAGGTGGTGTGACGCAAGTGCTCGCTAATCAGTTGTTTGGCAGTTCGCGAATTAAATAATGATTTAGAACGATTGTTTACTGTAATGCACGAGTTATAGGGGAGATCAACATAAATGAGAGGTACACTGTGTGCCTCGAGAGAGATAATATTCATTGCATCAAGCTCCTGAGTACTTGTCCTCTCGGTGAATAGTAAGTGTTGCCACATCCACTGTGCACGTCAGGCTTGTCTCTGTCCTTATCAGTGAGAGGCGTCATCAGCTGGTCTGTGAGATGTTTCCGGAAGGAGCTGCTGGTGCGCACGATACAAAATGCTATTTATTTTGTTTGGTCACAATGACGCAGACTGTAAGTGAACGGAACGATGTGTCAGTCAACACCTGTTTCAGCCCACACATCCGCGTCAAGCGTGACCTGCCAGTGGTGCTGAGGCAGCGAGCTATTTAGTCGTGTTTAGGTGTATACATGAAGGGAATTCAAACAATATCGCAACGCTCGCTCTATTGTCAACATCGCACAAAGAACATAAACTATGGAAGATGCGACACCTGCCGTTCACCTGCCGGAGTGCGATAAGGAAAGGCCTAGTTGTGCATACGCGTAGTGATGTGCTGCCTGAAACGATATATGCCTTCCCATCAGTAAATGTTATTACTGCTGACTCGACACCACCACCACCACCACCACCACTAGTGAGTCCATAATTGAGACAGTGGAAAAAACCCCGCCACGGAAACAACCACAAGTCGACTGAACGGCCGCCGAGCGATACAAAGGGAGAGAGGAGGAGGAGGAGGAGGAAGAGGAGGAGGAGGAGGAGGAGGTGGTGGTGGTGGTGGAGGTAGAGGAGGAGTTAATAGGGCTCACGCGTATCTAGGAAAAGGAAATTGCTGTATCCCTACCCCATATCTCTCTCTCTCTCTCTCTCTCTCTCTCTCTCTCATACGTACGCTTCCCTGCCTTACCAGTGTATACGTATATCATGTAATTGTAATATCATATGACAACATGACACACTGCTTGCCTCGGCTTCTTTTCCTCCTCCTGTTGTTGTTCTTTTACATTTCCTTGAATTTATCTTTCTCATTTTCTTCCCCCTTCTTTATAACTTGTCGTGTCCTTCCTAAACTGAACTTGTGTAACATAACTCTCTCTCTCTCTCTCTCTCTCTCTCTCTCTCTCTCTCTCTCTCTCTCCCGGCATCATAATCAGCTTTATCAGTCGCTCTCACCAATATCTCAACACAAAATGTTGCCAGTTGTGTTAATTTTATTTATTTTTAACACCAACACCGTTATCATCGAAACACAAGATACAGAACATGTGCCGTAGATAAGTCATTATCACCATAATAATAATAATGAGGATAACATAACGATAGAAATAATAACACTAGTAATAGTAGTAGTAATAATAACAATAATAATAATAATAATAATAATAATAATAATAATAATAATAATAATAATAATGTTATAATTACGACATAAGTGCTAAATGCTATCCTACCCTGTACAACTATTACTATCTATTACTACTTGTACTGCACAATATCACTACTCTTGCTGTTTCTGTAATAACCACTACTTCTTTTACCACACCTACTCATGATAACAACAACCATAACGAAAAATAGATTTGCAATAATAATAATAATAATAATAATAATAATAATAATAATAATAATAATAATAATAATAATAATAATAATGATCATAAAAATAGAAACCAATGTAAAACTAATATCAAAATACCGGTCATGGCTAACACACACACACACACACACACACACACACACACACACACACACACACACACACACACACACACAAAAGAACAGTATAAAAAATTACACCTATAACTTCTTAACAACACAACAATCCTAATAAACACTCACTAACCACTTCAAAACACATATTACTCACTCACTAACACCTTTGATTCATCATAGACACCACCACCGCTCGTCACTCCCGCTTCCTTCACGTTAGAGGCGAGTGGAGACTGCTGGGTTGTGGTAACTGTGGGCCTCGACTCTTGCTGTCACTTCCTTAGAGTCTGGTTCCGTCCACCTTACCCAGGGATGAAGCAGCTCCCTCTTGACACGCTTCCCTCTCGTCCTCCCTGACAAGAGGAGAGATGGGAAAATGACAGGAAGTTGATGCTAGAGAAGTGTGGTGGAATTTTAAGCGGTTTAAGATAAGGAAGGATGAAAATGAGGGTGTGAAGATGTGTATTATGATGAAGAATAGGATGATACAAATTGAAGGGAGGAACAGGGAAGGTGTAGAGTGTAGTGTAGAAATTTGAGATGATAAGGGTGGGAATTTCGAAGCAGGTGAAGATTGGGAGGATGTGAATGAGGACAAGACTATGTGGATTATATATATATAAAAAAAAACAGCGATAATTAATTTTTCTTCATGTAAGAAAGGAGCACTGACCAAAGGCAACAACAAAAAAAAGAGGCCCACTTTGTTGCCAGCCCCCTTAAAGATCCGAAAGGGTTAGCCAAGTCAGTGAAATCTCACTCTTCAACAAAGTCTAGTCATAGGAAGTTGGAAATACAGACACGGGCATGGAGTCCCTGAAGTTAGCGAGGAAAAGGACGAGATTAGGAGTGAGATGCTGAGTAACAGGAAGGCAAGAGTGACGATGCAAGGAAACACCAATTAAATTAACACATAACTGGGATGAGAGGATATACGAGGACGATGGTGAAGAAGAAAAAAATATGATGACTGGGACGAGGACGAATGCTGAGGAAGAGGAAAAGGAGGCATCGTGAACCTTACCAAGTATCAAGCAAGATTATCGAGTGGAATACAAAGCTAATAATAAGACAGTACAACAGCTGTTACTGAGCGATATCAAATGTGAAGAAGCAATGACCGATACCTCCTGATAGTCCTGAGGCTTCACAGCGGGAGACACACTTACGGGACACACACACACACACACACACACACACGTAACACTTTCATTCTCAAACATTAGAAGCTTAACGCACTACTACGACAAAAGTGTAGGTTGGGCTTCCTCAATCGCGGCAACGGTTTCCTCACAGGTGGGCTTTGAAATAGGAGGTAACTCCAAAAAGTATCCCCTTTAGCCCATAAATTCCCTTGAAAAGCCCACATGGTATAAATAAAAAAAAAGCAGGTGTGAGTATTCAACTGCAAACGATATACAGGTAAGGTCAAGTACAGATGACTCAAGGAATTAGTGTATTGTACTACGACTGGGTAGAGAACTTCGAGAAAATGTAACCTTGCTAACACAACATTGATAAAAGAAAAGGAAATTATGACTATGGAAGTAAGATTAGGATAGAAACTAGAAGATAATAAAATAAAGAAATATTCAGCCAACCCCCTCGCCACACCATTTCCTTAAAAATCAATAGATAACCAAACAAATCACGAGGTGGAGAAAAGACAGAAAAAAGAAAAAATGATAAGTGGAAGAATAAGAGTCGACTGACTGACTAATTGACTGTTATTTGAAACTTAACTGACACACACTCACACACACACAAAAAAAAAAAAAAAAAAATAAATAGATGAATAAAATAAATAGATAAATAAATAAAATGAAATAAAAAAAAAGATATATAAGTAGAACAAATAAATAAGTAAATAGATAAATAAAACAGATAAAAAATGAATAAGAAAATGGATGTGAATACCGGAGTAATTTAACCCTTCAGTATTGGAACGTATATTTACCATGAGTTTGGGTATGATTAGACGATCATATTGACATTAGGAAGGTTCTATGGAGGTCAGAAGATTAATGGCCAGTCTTTACTATTTTAATCCCAACACAAGTTTCTGAAGCTGTATGAAATCGCCAAATAGTAAGCAGAATGAATATGAAAACGCGTCCTGGTACTGAATGGGTTAACAAGAAGACTAGAGCACCAACCCGTGACGAGGCTGGTGATGATGCCCGTCACTATCGCCACCAGGAAGCCGAGAGTCACTGTGTGCTTGTAGGAGATCGCGAACAGCTTCTGCGGGTAATCCAGATCAGAGAGGCTGGGGGAGAGAGATGTCAGAGAAAAGAAACGAAATTAGGAACACGTAATGGGCAAACTTAGAACATCTTGAGATCACTGTAGGAGGAAAAGCAATTAAAATGTAAAGCAGTACCGGGACTCATTTTTACGTTGAGATTTGTATATGATAAGACCATTTTATTGATATCAGGAAAGGTCTATGGAGGTCAGAAGATTATTATCCACAGTCTTCACTATTCAAACCCCCCACGTGAGTTTCTGAAGCTGTATAAAATCACCAAATAGTAAGCAGAATGAATATGGAAACGCGTCTTGGTAAGTACTGAAGGGCTTAATCTTACAAAACTTCCTCTCTCTCTCTCTCTCTTACCTGGGAGGCGGGGCTCTGGTGGTCTCCGGGATAGTCAGGTCAAGGGGGCAGGAGTCAGTGGACGTGGGCAGCAGTGTAGGCTTCAATCCCAATCCTGAGGCGCCAAAGTTGACGATAAGGGGCGCCGCCGTGCCTAGGAGCAGCCCCACGCAGCCTCCCTGTCAACAAAGGCACCAGCTTGTAGCGAAACACATCGATCTGTTTATCTGTTCAGCTGTCTTTTTGTATCTCTTTACGTGTTCTTAGTCTGTTTCTATTCTGTCTGCCTGTTTCTGTCTGATCAGTTATCTGTTTACATGTTTGTTTGTCTGTCTGTCTTTCTGGTCTTAGTCTGTTTCTATTTTGTTTGTCTGTTTCTGTCTGTTTAGTGATTTATTTACATGTCTATTTGTATGTCTGTCTGCTTCACGGTTTATTAATCAAACTGAGAGAGAGAGAGAGAGAGAGAGAGAGAGAGAGAGAGAGAGAGAGAGAGAGAGAGAGAGAGAGAGAGAGAGAGCAAATATAACAAGTCTCTTACGATGGCGTTGCTGAATGGCATGAAGAAGGCGAGGACGAACACAGATAACAACGGCCCGCTCACTGATCCGACGAAGGCGTGGGCCGTCTGTAGCAGCCCTCCGAAGTTGCCCGCCAGGAAGGCCAGACCCACCGCCAGCGTCCCGTAGGCTCCCGCTGACACACACACACACACACACACACACACACACACACGGAAAAGAAGAAATGTAAATATAATGATAGACACTACATAACACAATACATAAGTAAATAAATGCATTACATAATGTATAATAAAGGTGGAAAAAAAACAGTTACATACATAATACAGACATACGCACACAAAAAGGAGTACTACATACATAAGGATGATTGGTGAAATTTATACATATGGGATACAAACTAAAACTGAATTAAATAAAAACAAACTTAACTGAGGAATAGGAAAAAAAATACAACAAGAACGACGGAGAAGGAAAACAAAGGAATGTCGTAAGGATGCAAGACAAGGAGTGAAGGACAGGACGGAAAGAGAAATAAGGGAGATGGAGAGAGGAAAAGAAGGGAGACGGAAAACAACAAACACGAGAGAGAGAGAGAGAGAGAGAGAGAGAGAGAGAGAGAGAGAGAGAGAGAGAGAGAGCAAGTAGTGTCAACAGTCTCACCTATCAGCTTAGTAATTGCGGCCTGTGAAGTGGGAGCGAGGGAAGCGAAATAGGGGATAGGAGCCAGCCAGTCCTCCCACGTCACTGCCGCCTGGGAGCTCACCGCAGAGGATATGGTGCTGCGGGTCAAGGCGTACACTGGTCAAGGTCACGGTCACAACTTTCCCGACCTTCTCCCTTCCTTCTCTCTCTCTCTCTCTCTCCTCCGCCACATGCCTGAATAAATGTGTAATAAGGATGCTCATGTATGTTGTTTGTGTGTGTGTGTGTGTGTGTGTGTGTGTGTGTGTGTGTGTGTGTGTGTGTGTGTGTAGGCGCTCTTCGGTCTTATCTTTCCGTAAATCATACCGTATTCCCTTACTGTTGTTCTGTACACACACACACACACACACACACACACACACACACACACACACACACACACACACACACACACACAAACTATTCAAAGTATCGTAGTTCAAAGAATGTGCATAAAAAAATGAAAAAAAAATATATAGCACGTAACCTGACCTCACAAATAAGATAACTTTGACATTTAGGAGGATACTTGCATGCATTATTTACTCTCTCTCTCTCTCTCTCTCTCTCTCTCTCTCTCTCTCTCTCTCTCTCTCTCTCTTTGTGCTGATAATTTCCAACTACGTTCTTTATCTCCCTTCCTAATCCTTTCACAATCTTCGTTTATCGCCCTTTAATCTCCCTGCCAGTGCCTTATCTCCTGGACACTCAGCTCGCTACATCTTACTTATCCTCCGAATCCTAAAGTAGAACGGACAAAGGCCACAGCACTACAAGCATGAACGGGGAACTACAAGAGAGAGAAGGCTAGTGTTGGGAAACGCCTTGCTCTCTCACCACAACTGTTTTCAAAGACCACAACGATGATTGGCGGGATTCTTAAGTGTTTTTCTTCTCATTCAGTAGAAATGTTATTAATCTGTCATCAGGTTTATAGAAATACTTATGAAACTTCAATTTGAATGTTACGAAAGTAGTGAAAGTCTTTTTTAACTTCATATGACTATCGCATATCACTACTTTCATAAGGCTCTACTTGAAGTCACATGGGATTTTAGGGTATTTTGTGGTTCTAGTGACAGAATAACAATATTTTTATAGTATGAGTAGGATAAACACTTGAGAATCTGGCTAATTATCTCTGTGGTATTTGGACATCTGGACTCGCTCTCACTTGCCCGCCCAAACACACAGAATTGAAGGAGACTTCACTGAGCGAGCTTACCTAAGGGCGCCGGAGAAGATACATGCCACGAAGAGACCTGGCAGCCCTGGCGCGGAGCTCAGCTTGTCCATCACGAAGAAGGGAAGAATCTGGTCCTTACTGGAGATGAGTCCCGCCGCCAGGGGGTCGCAGCCCTCATAGGTGGCGAACAGCACCAATCCTGCACGCCGAGAGGAGAAAATATTATTGGATTTCAAACTATGGAACTCTAAAATTCTCTGTATGGTTTATATTTTCAACACTCGTGAAATATATCCTTGAAAACCATAATAGCTTCCACTACAATGTTAAGAGAGTGAACACGCCGAAACGTTTGAAGATACAGATGCGAAAAGAGGTGTAATGCGTCGGGTACTCAAACTACTGCGATAAGAACTATTTCAAAAGATAAATATGGGCACACCTATAGAAACTAATCAATAATTCGCCGGGAACCTTCTGACATTCACTTTTGAAAGCGATAATTTGCCTGATAACTTTTTTTACAGGAATAGAAAGGAGAGAGAGAGAGAGAGAGAGAGAGAGAGAGAGAGAGAGAGAGAGAGAGAGAGATGGGGGGGTGAGGAAGACAGTACAGTACCATAAACACGTTTCTGCCCCACACTGACCTATTCTAGCACCTTATCTACCACTGTAAAGAGATAATGAAGCAGATACGAGTAACCATGCACCTGCCACGATATTTGACACACCTGGATCACCTGCACACCTCATTTCCACCTCCGGAAAAAGGATAATGATTTTTGTTTTATGTAAAGAGGACTGAACAAGGGCAACAAAAATATAAGGAAAAAAAAAGTCCATTCAGTCGAGTCTCCCCACAGAGCCGATTGAGTTAGCCAAAGTATAGGGACAAATTGTCTTGAAACCTCCCTCTTGAATGAGTGAATATAATAGAATGTGAATGGGTGAGTTATGTATGTGAGTCCATTCAGTACTACACACGATTTCCATCCTTTATATATATTGAAAAAATCATCAATTGTCAGATAGCACAGAGTAAATAAAGATAGGCGTTTTTATTTCTGGACATGTTTTTTTTTTTTTTTAATTCTGGAGATGCCGTGATGTGCGTTATCTTTGTGGGTCAAAACAAAACAAAACGAAGCAAAACTATAGATAATTTTGCTAACCAGCTGATTATGAAAAGCAAAAGCAAAACAAAACAAAACTTTGGATGATTTTTATTTTAACCCACTGATTATGAAAAGTAAACAAAACAAAACAAAACAAAACAAAACAAAATAAAATAAAATAAAAGTATAGATTATTTTTTAACCAGCTGATAATGAAAAGTAAACAAAATAAAATCAAAACAAAATCAAAACTATATATAATTTTTTTTTTTAACCAGCTGATTATGAAAAGTACCTTCCTGTTAATCTCGACACAATCCCCAAGTGACATGCGGATCACACACTAATGCCACGATACTGATAAAACAAAGGCATGATTTCTTAAACCTTGCTCACCCATTAAGACGATTTCCAAAGATGATCAGTCTGGTTTTCATGGGTGTTCCTTGAGTAAAGTATGCAAAAACCATTCCTATTGTTGTTTTAGAGAGAGAGAGAGAGAGAGAGAGAGAGAGAGAGAGAGAGAGAGAGAGCACTGCATACATGCCAATCCCTACATACAAAGATCACTATAAACATGAAAACAATCAAAACATCACCTTTAAGACCCCAGCACTTTCCACTCAAGAGGAGATGGAGGAGACAAGACCCTGAAATACTTAAGAATACGGAAGTCAGAATGTATTGTATTACTGACCTGTGAAGGCGGCGAGGAAGTACAGCAGCATGTAGAAGGGAATAGTGAGGAGGAGTGACCTGTGGAAGACGAGGCTGTCAGTGCTCCACCTACCACATAAACACATCTGGGGGAATACTTGTTCACCTGGTCAGTCATCCTCAAAGGGCATACATCTGAATTAACCTCTTCAGTATCATGCCACATTTCCATATTCATTCTGCTTACGATTCGGTGATTTTACACAGCTTCAGAAATTCATGGGGGAATAAATTAGTGAAAACTGCGGCCATTAATCTTCTGACCTCCATAGACCCTTGCTGTTATCAATAAAATGGTCTAATCGTACACAAATCTCAAGTAAAAATGTGTCCAAGTACTGAAGGGGTTAATAATAAGTAGCTAGCCTCTACAGCCTTCTTAGTTCCCCTTGTGACTCACGCTCTGGCATGGTTGAGGCTCTTCATGCTGGAGTATCGCTGCACCGCCGTCTGGGAACACGCGAAGCTGCACAGACTAGCCAGGAAGCCGCCGAGCACTATGTTGGTGACCGTGTGCCTCTCGTACAGGTCAAACTCGAACCTAGAAGTAGAGCAGATGAGTGAGAATGAGGAGGAGGAGGAGGAGGAGGAGGAGGAGGAGGAGGAGGAGGAGGAGGAGGAGGAGGAGGAGGAGGAGGAGGAGGAGGAGGAGGAAGGGACGGAGGAGGGCTTGCAAATATTAGTCAGGTTCGTGGGCATGATGGCGCAAGAAATAAATAACAATATATACTTCTCTGTTACTGACCTTCATAGACTCTCTCTCTCTCTCTCTCTCTCTCTCTCTGTCTCTGTGATTCATCTTCTCTAATGCACTTTCCCTTTCACTAGCGAGCCTTGCCCTTCACCTACTCCAGGGTGGCCAAACTTCTTCTACATCTTGGGCCACTTCGGCACCAAACTGTCACTGTCACATGGAGTGCCACTATCACTACAGAAACACTGCCATTCTGATAACCTGGTTCCTGGTACTATTTTATATACAAACTCATAAATATCATCGTTTTTCGTGTACAAGATAAATTTATATATGCAAGTGATGGCGGCCTACATACAAGTTACTGGCTATTTCCCCCTCTTTCTACTTCCTTCCCTCCCTCCTGCTTCCACTGATAAATTCTCCCCCTTTCCTTCTTTTCTACACTTTTCTTTACTGCCAAAATTATTACCTCAGTCCCTCCGTCCCATTCTCCACTATTCGACCTATTCCCTCCGTCCCTTTCTCCACTGTTCAACCTATTCCCTCCGTCCCTTTCTCTTCCACTGTTCTTCCTATTCCCTCCATCTCTTTCTCCTCCACTATTCTTCGTATTCCCTCCGTCTTTCCGTCCCTTTCTCCTCCACAGTTCTTCTCAATACCTCCGTCTTTCTTTCCCTTTCTCCTCCATAGTTCTTCTTATTACCTTTGTCCCTTTCTCTTCCTCTGTTCTTCTTATTTTCATTACTTTCTCATTCACTTCTACGATCTTTTCCCTTCTCTCTCCCTCTCTTTAATTCCCTCCTATACTTCGTTTAATACCGAGATTCCTCCCTTCTTCCTTCCCTCTCCCCCTTCTCCCCTATAATCCTGGTCTCCCCTGGCACTATATTCTGAGACACTTTTGCGCCGCATTTCCACTACTTTCACAAGGTTTTAGCTGGAGTGACACGTGTTTTGAGGGTGTTTTTACGGTCCTGCTCCTGCTGGTGAAAGATGAGAACTTGAATAATCATCCCTGTGGCTTTTGAAAATAGTAATGGTGAGCAAGTAAAGTGTATGAATATGGACACACACACACACACACACACACACACACACACACACACACATACTCTCTCTCTCTCTCTCTCCTTACTTCATAATGTTGTAGCCAGTGCGGTTGTGTTGCAGGGCAGTGTTCCAAATGTTCTCCACGCCTCCCATGTCGATAGATCCCTTCACCACGATGGCAAACAGGCCCCCGAGGATCACCAGGAGCTGCATCACATCCGTCCACACCACCGCCTTCATCCCGCCCTGAACACACACACAAACACACACACATTAGTAATAGCTATACACATATAAGTAAAAACACGAATAGATATAATAGTAATAAGTGTTAAGTTATATAATGGATCTTACACACACACACACGCACACACACACACACACACACACACACACACACACACACACACACACACACACACACACACGTAATCGAGAAAAAAAATAGTTTATATGAAAAAATAAAACTTCAATTCCTGTTTTGAGAGAGAGAGAGAGAGAGAGAGAGAGAGAGAGAGAGAGAGAGAGAGAGAGAGAGAGAGAGAGAGATAAACAACACTGCAAACTTTTACTCACAATGGCGGTGTAGAGAGAAGCGATGGCGGCCACTGTAAGGATAGACACCCACACTTGCATGTTGGTAACGGCGGCGAGGGCGAGGGCGGGGGCGTAGATAGCCACCGCCTCGTACAGTAGTGTCTGCAGCACGAACATAAGGCTGGCCATGCGGCGTATCACCCTGGAGTCGAAGCGCGTCTCCAGGTACTGACGGAGTGGCAGAAGGAGTAGAAAAAGAGAAGGTACTTGATCAATTTTCTTGTATTGAGTTTGGCGTTGAGAAAGGTGAGTGTATAGGGAAAGGTGAGTGTATAGGTCAATTACTTTCATATTCTTCTGTATTTCCAGATAGTGAAGAAGTGGTAGAAGGAACAGAGAAATGACTTACTATCATCTATCTACTCTATAATGGCTCCTGGATTTCAAACATATTGTAGCTTATTGATAACTTGCTTGATTCTATGCGAATAATACTTGTTTTCTGATGATTAGCGCACCTGTAACAAGGATAGCTCACGGTTTTCCTCAAGATCTGACAACTACGCATTCAAACTGAGACCCAGGAGCCACTTCAGAGTAGACAGACTATAGCTGGTTTCTTTGTTGTTTGACTGAAGGAGAAAAGGATGAGAGATATAGAAGAAAGAGGGTAAGATGAAGTTATTGTCACCATTTTCTTCCGTATTTCCTTCCATTGAGAGGGTAAACAATGAGGGATTGTGAGAGGAAAACAATGAGTGGGTTATTTTCACGTGTTGCTCTGTGTTTCCTTCGGATGACAACTATTAAGGAACGACAGATGAGGAAAAAATGATAGCTAAGTTTCTTCATTTTACTCCCTTGTTTCCTGTTGCTGACCGTCGAAGAGAAATATTAGTGTTATTTTCACCGCGTTTTCAGCTCATGGCGGTAATGAAATAAATAAAAAAAAGCAATGGTGATGTACCTATTATTTTCACTATACCCTTGATTTTCACGGCTCATAAAACTTCTGCAGCTAAACCCGTTCAGTACTAGGACGCATTTTTACCTTGAGTTTTTGGGTAGGATTACACGATTTTACTTACATTAGAAAAGGCCTATAGAGGTCAGAAGATTAAATAATAGCTAGAATCTTCACTATTTTAATCCTCATACAAATATCTGAAATTGTACGAGATCACCAAATAGTAAGCAGAACAGATATGAGAACGTGTCACGGTACTGAAGAGGTTAATGTGGTTGACACTTTCACAGCAGATTGGCATAGCACTTCTCGGCTTCGGCCACTTGATGTCTATAAAGGACCAAAACTATCGGCTTGTCCTTTTATCTCTTCAAGGCTGCACACATGAACATCAAGCGGCTGCCTTCAAGGAATAAACAGGTTTGACTGGTTTAGGATTCCTTACCGAAAATAAGCAGTGGTTGTCTTTAACTTTTTTTTTTTTTTCGGGGGGGGGGGAAGGATTGTTTATGTAAGAAGGGATCTGGACGAAAGCACAAGAGGACGGGAAGAAGAACAAATAAATAGGAAAAGATTCACTGATAAAGCTAATCCCAAAAGAAAATAGTAATAAAAAGAATAGCGAAAATTATTGACCAAACATTTACGTACAAATTACTTCAAGGTCACTTCAGGATTAAAAAAAAATCTTACTGGAAAACCGGGTACCCAGTTGTAGCGTGAGCTTTTCAGAAGGGAGATAGATAGACAGATAGATAGATAGACACAGACAGACAGACAGACAGATAGATAGATAGATAGATAGATAGATGGAGAGAGAGAGAGAGAGAGAGAGAGAGAGAGAGAGAGAGAGAGAGAGAGAGAGAGAGAGAGAGAGAGAGAGAGAGAGAGAGAGAGAGAGAGAGAGAGAGAGAGAGAGAGAGTGTGTGTGTGTGTGTGTGTGTGTGTGTGTGTGTGTGTGTGTGTGTGTGTGTGTGTGTGTGTGTGTGTGTGTGTGTGTTGGAAGTGGGTGAGAGGGGGAGGAGGAAGCAGAAAGTGGAAAAGTAGCAAATAAACTGGTCCTTACGAAACTGGAGAACTGAGAACGAATAGGAGAGAAAAAAGAAAAAAAAAAAGAAAACGAACACAATAAACACAACACTGCTTCACCACCACCACCACCACCACCACCACCACCACCACCACCACCATTCTAGTTATTCTTGTGTGTAACGGTAATATTTAAAGTGCAGTATAAGAAAAAAACCTTTCACAGATATACAATACAAAAGCTTAACCCCTTCAGTACCATGACATGTTTTCATACTCATTCTGCTTACTATTTTGTTGTTTTATATAGCTTCACAAACTTATGTGGGGGGATTAAAATGTGAAGACTGTCGCTCTCAATCTTCTGACCTTCATAAACCCTTCTTAATGTCAATGAAACCGTCTAATTATATTCGAAACTCGTGGTACTGAAGGGTTAAACAGCACAGGGCACTCACCTCGTAGACAGAGGTGATGCGCATCTGGTATAGGAAGGGGAGGAACACAATGGCGACCACAGGGATGGCTGCCAGGCCGCCCATCCCCACGATCCAGCTGATGTTATGGTAGTAGGTCTCCGCGGGTCCTCCTGGGAACGTAAACACACTCTCATTCGTATATAGCTCATGTTTAATTCGACCCAGGGAAACACAGCGCGAAACTTCTATTTTTAACCCTTTGAGTGCTACGAAATTAGCTCGCTTTCTCTCAAGATACCATCACAAAAGTATATTGATGTCACGATAGTTTTGTTATAAGGCATCAAAAATTATCTTTAGCTACTCATCAACTAGCTTTATATATTTGCTTAATTTTTTTTCCTCATTTTCTTTCATGACTTTGTGAGACTTAAAAAAAATTACTCTAGTGAAAAGGTTATGAAAGTTGCTACAGTTTTTTTTTTTCTGGGTTCACAAGGTTCATACATCGCCAATGAGAAAATGAATATCAGAATACGACTAATCATATATATGTAATTATCTATATGCGGCTTTTGAAAACTCCAGTGATAATTACTTGTTTTTTTTTTTTCAGTAGCTACACGTTCCCTTTCTCTTTCTCCTCCGGTGTAAACCACTTAACTGGTTTTTGACCTGATCTCGTTTGACACTACCTGCAGTCTGCAAGGCTAAGTAACAAAAAATATATACTAAGCGATCATGTTACACACACACACACACACACAC
>NC_059291.1:4921686-4941686 GCF_017591435.1 Portunus trituberculatus
TGAAACTTTCAACTATGCATCTCACCACCACCACCACCACCATGACTCCTACACACTGCATAAGAGTACGAGGCCTCTGTTTTGCATGTGCGTGTGTTTGTGTGTCTGTCCCTGCCACCACACAGCCAATACGTCGAGGACACCACCCAATTAAATGAGTGATCCTCCTGTCCACAGCTTCCTACCTACCATTCGCTTCGCCTGTCCTGCACCACCTGACCTGCCGTCCTGCGTTCATCTCCACTGTTACTGCTGCCCTGGAGTACCTTGAATTGGAATCCCACATTAATTTGCACCAACAATATACAATTATTTACTTATTTTATACAACGCCAGTTATCAAGGTATTGTTGTCATTATATATATTAGTCTCTCTCTCTCTCTCTCTCTCTCTCTCTCTCTCTCTCTCTCTCTCTCTCTCTCTCTCTCTCTCAAATGAGGAAATTAAGGTTTTTCTCATCTTTACGTATTTGTTTTTTCTCTGTGTGTGTGTGTGTGTGTGTGTGTGTGTGTGTGTGTGTGTGTGTGTGTGTGTGTGTGTGTGTGAGAGAGAGAGAGAGAGAGAGAGAGAGAGAGAGAGAGAGAGAGAGAGAGAGAGAGAGAGAGAGAGAGAGAGAGAGAGAGAGAGAGAGAGAGAGAGAGAGAGAGAGAGAGAGAGAGAGAGAGAAATTTCGCTAATGGTCGGGGTACAGACCTCAAAGTGAAAGTACCTTACAGCCGATGCCAGGCCAGTAGTAGATCTTTGTTCATACTTTTCCTATTGTTTATCTTATTCTATATGTTCACTGAGACGAGAATGCAGATACAGTGGTTGCCAAGGGAGAAGTACACATTTTCGTCTCTCTCTCTCTCTCTCTCTCTATACATTTTTTCATTCGTTTATTCTTATTTTTTTTTTCTTTACTCCTCTGCTAGATACGTAATTTTAAAGCGGGAATAACACGTGTGGTCTGTAGGTTAACGCAACTACCAAAGTGTTCTCGAGTGAATCTGCGCTGTTGCTGCCACACACTTTTTTGTTGGACTCGTGAAAGGCAAGGCTACGAAATTATTCTGTGTGACCTTCGTAATTTCCTGCCATGTGTGTGTGTGTGTGTGTGTGTGTGTGTGTGTGTGTGTGTGTGTGTGTGTGTGTGTGTGTGTGTGTATTGCGCAAAATTTCGTGCTACACACATTCACATACACATTTCACTCTTGACTAACAACTTCAACTTCTAAAAAAAATCGTGAAAAAAAAAAAAATCAATTATGAAAAAAAGAATAAACTGACAGATCGAGTTAGATAAGCCAACGTGAACACCATCGCAGTGATGTCAACGGAACGAATACAATCTCATTCAAAAGAAGCTAACACACACACACACACACACACACACACACACACACACATGAAGGTTAAAGAAAAAAGCAAAACAAGAGTGCTTCGTTATGATGACGCTTCACATTATAAAACTTAAGCTCAACCCTGTTCTTGTTATTCTTTGCACGTGTTCTTGTTTGTTTCTCGTGTGTGTGTGTGTGTGTGTGTGTGTGTGTGTGTGTGTGTGTGTGATGGTGTGGGCGGCAGGATACTACTACTTTACCGTGACCTTGACCGCCATGAGCCACTACAGCCGACCTGGTGAACCTGAAGATCAAACTTCCGCCTTACCGAGCTAGGGTGTCACTGCGAGGACAGCACACCCGCTGGTCAAGGGAGTCCCTCACTGACCATAAAAAATAAATAAATAAACAAATAAACAGAATAAATAAAAATACAAAAAAAAAAAAATAAATAAAATGTAAGGCAGACACTCACAACAAAGTCTGTATGCAGAAACACTTTGCTCTCTCACCGTGACTGTTTTCCAAGGCCACAAAGCTGATCAGCGGGGTTTTCAAGAGCTTCTCCAGTTAATAATGTAGAAATCTTGTCACTCTGCCTCTAGAACTGTAAAAACACATTAACAAACTCTTGTCAATTTAATTAAAGCCTTTTGAAGCTGTGGAGGTGAAGCAGAGAGGCGTTTGCGAATAAGAACACTAATTTACTTTTTTTTTCATCACGTCATCAAGTTATGGTCGCTTATTCGCCCGTATTCAGAAACTCCTTGCTCTCTCCCCACGACAGTCTTCTAAGTCTACAGAGACGACTGGCCGGGTTTCCAAGACTTTTCTCCTTATAACAACCTAGAAATCTTGCCAGTTCATCACCAGAAATACCTTTAAAAACACGAATATCTTCAATTTAAAGCCTTTGGAAAGTAGTGATGGTGAGAGGGCAAAGCGTTTAACAATACGAGTACTAGCCAAATTATTCACTGCCGATGTATGAGCCGTACTCTAAAACACTTCTATGACACACCGTAAGTTCCAAAAGGCTGTTGTTGAAATGGTGAGATTCTTTAAGGCTGATTTTAACGGTTCTAGTAATGAACTGGCAAAATCCCTACATGGTGAACAGGAGAAAGACTCTTGAAAAGCCAGCTAATCGTCTGTGGCCTTTTAAAAAATAATCGTAGCATCAGTATTAGTAGCAGTAGTAGTAATAGTAACAGTGGTGATGATGGTGGTGGTGAAAAGACGGTACTTTCGATAGTATACTTGTAGTAGTGTAATGTAAATGGTGTAGTAACAGCAACAGTAAAATCAATTACATCAGTATTATTGTTATTAGAATTATTATTATTACTGTTGTTGTTGTTGTTGTTGTTTTCATCATTATTTTTTTTAGTAGTAGTAGTAGTAGTAGTAGTAGTAGTAGTAGTAGTAGTAGTAGTAGTAGTAGTAGTAGTAGTAGTAGTAGTAGTAGTAGTAGTAGTAGTAGTAGTAGTAGTAGTAGTAGTAGTAGTAGTAGAAGTAGTAGTAGTAGTAGAAACAGTAGTAGTAGTCGAAACAATAGTAGTCGTCGAAAAAAGAGTAGTAGTAGTAGTCGAAGCATGAGTAGCAGTACTAGAAGTAGTCGAAATGGTTCAATTGCTGATCGTTTTCAGCCTTTCTTACCGCTAGAATGTTGTATATCTTGCTATCCTCTACCGCTATTTTCATGCGAACTGCTCTTCTGATCTTTCATTTGGCTAACATTTTCGGACCTGTAAGGGGACTGGGGACTAATCGGGCCTTTTCTTTATATTTCATTGCCCTTGGCCACCTTTCCCCTCTTACATAAAACATTGTAAAGTAGATATAGATGAAACAGAGAAGTAATTCATAAAAAAAAATGTAATAGTTTTATCTAATGTAACTAATTCCTAACATCCATAAAGGTAAGGATGGAATAAAAAAAAAAAATGAAAATAATATATAGAAAAAGACCGTTTTCACTTCATTACTCGTATTCACTAAAATACTGTTTGTAGGATGTTGGACATTGATGTAGAGATTAATGCCAATATTTATGATGAATGTTTATCTGATCTTTTCCTTCCTTATTCAGGGCAGTCATAATGACAACGAAAACTTTCCGCCTTGTGTAAGCAACCGTGCAATCCTGGATGAAGTCAGACATGTCCTTCCTAAGCCATAACTCCCCCTCTCTCCCTATACAGATTTCTAGACTCTGCGTTGCTAACCAGAGCCGTCACGCACCGGTCTGTCCCTAAGAAAGCATACTCATTATCCTGAGTTATCCTGACAAAGCACTACCGTCACCCCTTCACCCCCGCCCACCCTTCTTCGCCATCCTGACAGACCAACGCACTTCCGCTCTTTACATAACACACCGCTGGCATAAGATGAAGCATGGCGGAGTCTAGGGGATATAAACAGGCCTGGCTGGGATCAGAGGACACTAACTACGACCACGGCAAACATGGTGAAGGTAGGTGATGTCCCCGTCTTTTCAGATCTTCGTCCTGCTCTCATCCAGATACTTGTCTTCCCGTGTCTGTTTTTTTTTTTTTTTTTTTTTAACCTAAATTAACGTTGCCTCTGTTGGCGAGCTTTGCGGTAAGTATACATCTCCAGCAAACTAATACAATACTTTAGAATTATTAAACTGCCTTACTTTACACTTCCCTCATTACTTAGAGATTGTTTGTCAATACTGAAATTTGCTTATCCCAACAAGCAGATGCGGGACGCTGCCTTGGCTGCGGTGCTGACTGTGTTGGCTGGGGCGGGCATCTGCGCCGCTATGCCCATGGTAAGTGTTATTCTTAAAGTGGGCTAAGGCTGCTCGCCGGAGGGGAGCACTTGTGTATTCTGACCTTGAGAGACTAAACTAATTAGGAACAAGGTTAACTCTTAAGTGTGACCTAGATATACAGTTTTCCCTCAGCGCTCCACATTATCAACTTTATCAACCTGATGATATTGACGGGAAAAAAATGGAATACATGAACTTCTGTTTCTTTCTTACGTTACTCTTCACCACGACAGGAATATGATGATGATATGTTGCCCAAGGAGTTCGCGCCCTACGAGATGATCAGCGACGAGGGGGTGAGTATAGCCGTGTGGGGTACCTTCTCTCCTTGTCACGTACTGTACATACACCACTGCATTGTTTACACCGTTCAGCGTGGACCTTTTAAGATCTATGTTACTTTAGTGAATTATTTTTCTTTGACAAGTGTTCAAATCTTTAGCCTGTCTAAATTTATCTACTTAAGTCTACTTCAATGCTGTGGCTCTGTGATCTTGAGTTGCAGCACGCTCAGCTCACAGCAAAGATAACCCAGGGCTCCAATATCGTGGCTATCGATTGTTTCCTTCCACCCTACTTTTCCGTCCAAAGTTAACGTGGTATCTAGCTTATCATTTTTCAACGAGGTATCCATTTTCCTCTATTCACGCGTGAAGCGCAGCGCGGGACCTGTCTAATCTGAACCTCCCTGCTTCCCCAAGACATACGAGGTGAGGGAATACGAGCCAGCAACGTGGGCGTGCTCCGTTCGTGGCAAGATAAAGAGCAAGCGAGAGATGATGATGATGTTTGTTCGTCTGATCCAGTACATCAATGGCGAGAACTCCCTTGGTGGGTGATGAATAATGATTTGGGGTCTCGAGGAGCACCACTAGGCATCAACTATTGAGTTATATGCTCTTCTTAATCTTCATCTATTAATAATAATATCAATATAATAATAATAATAATAATAATAATAATAATAATAATAATTATTATTATTATTATTATAATAATAATAATAATGACACTAATATTATCAATGTTAATTATCATTTCATATTTCATTTATATGTATATTATTGTTATTATTAATGACTACCTACTATGCATTTAGGATAGCAGGTAGAAGACACAAAATCCTTCAGGAAGAATTGTTTCAGCATTATAGGGGCTTTTTACCAGTCTTATCTTCCACAACTCATGATATAACAGCACCAGTGTGTGGTCTGCAGGTGAGGAGCTGGCCATGACCGGCCCCATGACTATGTACAAGGAGATGTCAGAGCTGACTGGCATCAAGAAAATCGAGATGTGCTACTACCTTCCCACCAGGCACCAGACCAGCCCTCCCACACCAACAGTAGAGGACGTTGTCATCAACAGGAAGGACACCATGAAAGTAGCTGTAAGGTAAGTTTGCTTCAAATGAAAAGCCTCATTCTCATCCTACCATTGCATACTTATTTTTTTTCTACTGGATAGGCCTTCCTCCAGCAGCCATCTTAGTGTATTTTGTTCACTCAAATTTCAAACACTGTATTTTTCTTAAGAAAGAACTTTTCAGACAAATAACTCTTGAGCATTACAATAACTTTAAGATTTATTTCACTGTTTTCTAAACTACATAAACCCTAAAAAAATCCTCCCTCACCAGGTCATTTTTGGGGAAGAAGTTGTCAATGGAAGACTGGGAGATACAAAAGTTCATGCTGCAGAAGGACCTCAAGCAAGCAGGTGTCAAAGTTGTCAACTATGAGAACTGCTTTGGGTAAGATTTAATCTTTGCATCTTTTTTTACTACCTATGTATCTTCATACATGAAACATATATCTCAAACATTACTCAAATAGATGTCATCACTAATAGCTCCCTTCGTCCCCAGGACTATGTATTATGACCCAGAGAGAGAAGAGTATGTCACTGAGATCTGGTATGAAATGCAGGAGTGAGGCCTGATTGCCTGCCCATCTAGTCCCAACCACATAATCTTCAAATCAGTTTTGGTCTTTAATTCAATAGTTATAATTGATCAAGCAAGTAATAAAGCAGTGAACATCCTCAACATTTCATTCTATTTCCTTCCACAATGTCTATTAAGGTGAGGCAAATATTGACTAGTGCCACAGCATATTTATTAAAAACAATTGTATGATAAAACTAGAGCTCCCTAAGGCTAACAAATTTTCTTACTAGAAAAATGGTAGCATGTCCTCTATGACTTGGCATTTACCATGGAGGACATGAGGTGTCCAAGCTTATGAACATTGGACTGAATGATGTGCTGAATGCGATCAGTGTAGCCTGGCGCCAAGGGAGGGTCAGGGGTACGCTGGTAGTAGCCTGAGGGGAGCTCCTGCCATCGATCTGGGGAGGGTGTGTGATCCCTCATGAACATCCAAACATCCTGAAGGATGCATACCATCTCAAAGGGTGCTAGGTGAACCACCATCTGGGGAAGAACTCGCAAGGGACCAGGAAGGAACTGAGCAGTTACCATCACCTCCAAGAGGTGCTGTGTTGCAATGAGAGCCTCTGGGGCATTCTGAGCAGTAGCAAAGGGGCAAGTATTCCAGTAGGCTGTGAGAGCAGCCGTTAGGGCACGCACCAACACTGAACAGTAGCTCAGCGCAGCACGGTGTGTTGCTACAAACTCTAGCAGCTGCCATGCAACTGGGAAGTCTTCAAATGTATTTTTGATGGATAGGTCCCTCTCAAAGGTAAATTTGATGTATTCTTCTGGCCAAGGGAAACCATTAAACATTATGTCTGGTGATATCAACTCCACTAGTAGAAGGGCAACAGTAGAAGCTCCTTCTCCATTTGTCTGTGCAGCACAGCACACACTCAGTGTGTTGAGCAGCAATTGTGTGTGAAATTTCAATGTGTCTGATGAGGGCATGGGGGTGCGGTTGTGCTGGGAGAAGCGACCACTGCCTATGGTCCCCATGTGGAAAATGCTGGTATGAGACTGAGGTACTTTGACCCAGGAATTAAACTGTCTATTAGCTTGGATCAGCAGCTCACCCTTTATCTCTTTTGATGCAAAGTTTACCTTCTTCACTGCTCCAAACAAATAAGCACACTCAGGCTGAAACACACCTTCCACTAAAAGCCTAATGATCTGGTTCAGACCAAGGGATGAGCAAGACAGCTGACTCAACACTCGCTGACATCTACCAACACCAGACACCTTTTTAATCAAGCTTGTGTGGTGTAAGCTGCTGAAAAAGTAAAAAATGACAGCATGACTTAAAGATAGGACGTGACCAACAGGTATTGGCTTCTTTAAAGGCAACTGACAGAGAACCTGCATACAGGCAGTCCCAAGAACAGGATCATTGATCAGCTCAGCTAGAAGTGGAATGTTGGTCAACAGAGCATTAGTCAAAGATGCATGAATCTGGACCCCCCTGTCTTTGTGGCTTTGGCAAAGAAGGGTTTCTAGACTACTCAAAGAATTTAGGATGGCAGAAGCTCCCATTTGTGGTTGAAGTGTTCCAGCCAATGCTGTGGAAAGTGCAGATGTGTGTGTATGCCGTGCAGTCTGGTGCACCACAAGAGCTGTGATGACGCCAGAAAGAATTTCTTGGTGACCATTTGCTCCATCCTTAGTGCTGCAGCGTAGTAAGTGACCTAGTGTTGTGTTTGCTGTAGCCGGTCCTTGCTGCACAACAACCAGAGTTATCAACTGTTTCAAATGGTTAATTAAGGTTTCATTATTAGGTGTAGAGATTATTTGTTCCACCAGGCCGGCCACAGGGGACACAGCCTTACCAGCAACCACCATGCCCACGTCACTGCCATCCAGTCCTCCACCGCGCAAACCCACCAGGAAAGGGATGTGAATGCGGCCTGGACCTGAATTTCGTCTCATATAGGTGACCATACATATCTCACTTACTACTCCTTGTAGAATATTGTTAACAGCACCCCCAACAGAGCCAGGTAGCTTTGATGCTGGTGCAAGAGCCTGGAGTAGTAGACGCAGGATTGATGGAGCTGCAGAGCCCCCTGTGTCCAGCACTAGATGAACAACCATTTCCTGCAACTGGCAGTGGTTTACAAAATACCGTGGTACCCACCAGCTCACCTGGTTGGCAAGAGCAGCCAAGCGATCACTAGGCATCAGGAGGGTATCAATGCCTGAAGTGAGAGCAGCAAGCACTGCACGAGACCTGCTGGTCACAGCTAGACACAACAAGAAAGGAACAGATGCCTGAGCCTCAGCATCTGTTGCTCCCTCAAATGTACGAAGCAAGATGGCATGAAGGCTGCGACGAATATCAGCCAGGTGTCGATCTGCCAAATGATTGAGGATCTTGTTTACACTGGCAAGCTGGTGTTCAGGCGGCCGTCCATGGCAGGACGCAAAGCTGCGAAGTCCCAGCGACAGCACCCGACTGATGACCGTGGCTGGGAAGGAACAACCAACATGAGCCACAAGCCAGTCCAGTGCTGGTCCACTTGCTGCACTTGCATCAAGCAGGGCAGCCACTGCTGTGTCTGGATCATGAGCCACACAATCCACTGTCAGTGCAGCCAATGTCCTTGCTGGACTGCATGACAGCCAACCTGCTACCACCTCTTCTAGTGTGGCATCACCTCGACCCACAACAGTGTTGGCCCACTCCACTGACCAACGACCGAGCTGTTCCACAGCCCATTGACTAACCAAAGGTCCCCACACTCCAGGGGCAGACTCTAGTAAGTCACCCAGTAGACTCTCCAGCTGTCCCGAGAGACCTTCATCTTGAGCTTCATTCTTGCGTGAGCCTTCGCCACTGCTATATCCTCGAATGTGAGATGACACCTGAGGTCAAGGGACTTATTTTATTATCTTTCCTAACTAAGATTATTTCCCTTATCTTAAGGCAGTGAGCTGTTTTCTCAGCATATAATTATGTGGCAAACAGAACCTATCTTAAGATAACTCTAACAGCAGTAGTGCCAAGTGGTCAAGTCTTATATAACTTCATGAAATTTGCAAATAAAACTTTTCATTATAATATCTATCAGTTACACATGCAATATTATTCATGTTGATTATTCCTTCTCTGGCATATGCCAATCACATACCAGAATTCCATATGTTCTTCATTTATGAAATAGAGTTGGAAGATGGTTTTAAAAATAAGTTCTGCTGTTTGTAACACTATAAATAATCAATTAATCAAAACACTCCTGCAGTTTTTTTTATAGTGTAAAACATTTTAAAAGTGCATTGCATCTCCAGTGTCTTAAGCTTCAGTTTGTCAACTAGAAGTCTGGTTCACATAACATATAATCAGAATCAGAAGAAAAAAAAACCTTGGTACATCTCACACATGTGTGGATAATATGACTGGTCAATGTTTGAATGTTGACATAACTATAACTTTGTATCAATCCTAAAACATGACAACAATAGAAAATATGAACATTGAAACTTTATTAAATCAACAGGAATCCAGTGTACTACAAAATATGTCCAAGTATTTCAGGTGATCATTACCTTTCATGGACCTTTTGCAAGTATCAGTGAAGGTCATGTTTAGGTCAGAAACTATAAAAGAAAAGAAAGAAAACAAAAACAAAAAAACAACTGACTCACTTGACTTGAAAGTGTGTGGGCCAGGAATGCCAGTGCTGCTGGTCGGGCAGGAGGAAGATTTCGTAGGAGGAAGAGAGCTGTTTCGGCTGCTGTCTGTTCGTCTCTCTCACTCATGGCATCCCTCCTTCCACTGTGACTCCTCTTGTCACCGGTGGACATGGCAAGGCCCAGGAAACGATCCAGTTCCGACAAGAGTGTTGCGGTGGAGATCCCTCGACCTCCACCCTCCATGTTTGCCCCATGCCCTGGCTCCATCACGTCAGTCACCACCATCCTCCTCAGTCAGCAGCACAACACCTCAACCACCTGTCAAAATTCCCCTAAAATTGGAGTCACTTGGTCACTAATATGTGTATTGTCAAAATAAAGAATTATGTTCTCAATTACAAAATAATGAGAAATATGACAATTAAGTGACGGTGACACCAGCAGTGCAGGGCAGGGAGGATGTTATGCCCTCATGACTGTGATGTGATGGCCTGTGTGTGTGGTTGAGGATCGTGCTTGTGTTTCTGTCATAATAAAGACCCAGTAAGTGAGCCAGTGCATGTTCTTCACTCTGTCTGCTTCCCACCTGTCTGTGAGCCTGCCTTCCAATGTGTCTTGCCTGAATGATCTGGATGCAACTACAGTATAATCACTGAACCACTGTATAAGTGTTACAGCCTCCCTGCTTGTTCTGCAGCTGTGTAAGTGCTGTGTTGGCATAAGGGCAAAAGGAGGGTGCATAACTATTCACATTTATAGGTTATATTAATCAGTAAGATTCAACATTGTATTGTGACCACACCAATACTATCGTGCAAACCATCATATCCCTTGTTTTACTAGCAAATCAATGTTTTTCATCTCAGCTGTCCCAAAACCACCACATCCACGAAAATCTCCACACTTGCTGGGGAAGAGCTGAATATTAAAAAAAAAAAAACTACGCATTTCCAGAAACTCAGAGCTGTATTTTCTTAGAATCCAATAAACATCACATTTCGAATGTTGTAGAGTATGATAGTGCAATTCTAAAATAATGCCCTTTTATCTAACCTAATAACTTCTCTGTCAGTATGTATGCTTCCTTCAGGAGTTCACTGGACCAATAAGAGGTTAGTTTCAGTACTTTTAATCACCCAGGTTTCATCACTATATACCTAGAGTTAATGTAAATTTATCCATTACCAGATCACCACTCAACACTCACCATCAGATAATGTTTTAGGTAGTAAGAGAAGCATCGTGCATAACAGCTTCTCCTTACACACAAACCATTTAAAATGGGGAAACTTATGTACATTCGTGTGCTAAGTTTATGACAAATGGGGGAAAAACATAGCTTTTCCTAAACAAAGTAAAGATCAACTAACAGAGTGCAGTGGCATGACATGACATAAAGCATAACAGACCTGCTTAGAAAAACACTGCTACATAACTAACGTTATTTGTGAGGACATTAGTTAATTGAGTTCAACAACATAAGTTTTACTCGAGTTATTTAGAAGAAAATAGAGAAAAAGGACCTCCTTACCCACTCGCTGCCCTTCCGCTGGCAGCTTCAGCTTGTATTCTTGATCCTTCAAATCAGTCTTATAATTTGAGTTATAATGACTACGCTTATCTCTGGTCATTGTCTTCAGATATTATTGATATTTTCGCTTATAAGGTAATTTTGATATATATTTTTTATAGACTTGTTTATTTTTTCTGCTGAGAGAAAGCATAATGTAGTAATGTGGATAGTTTGGAAGTAAACAAACGGGCAGCGGAGGGTAAACAGCGCGTTGGCTTATTATAAATTTTTCCATTGCCCTGCTGACGTAAGAAACAATTGTCCATATTAAGTGTGGCGCAGGAGAGGGAAGGTGAGTAAGGATTGACCAAGAGCATAGTTCTAATTTCTGAAGTCAGCTTGTGGTTCTCCCTTTTGGGAAATATTCAATTCTTTGGGCCAGTTTTTCCAGCTTTGAGGAAACTCCCACACTTGTCTTACCCGTCACACTGCTGGAGTGCCTGTGTGTCTTGATGCTGGTAGGACAATATGTAAGTCAGCTGCTTTTGAAATGTGTATAATTTGTATTATTAGTGTAGTGAATATGATGTCTTCATAAACGTTGTGGATTCATTGAGTAAGGTTTCAGTACTCGCTGTGGACAGTATGGAGGTGATCTTAATCTTTTCCCCCTCGAAACTATTACTTACATGTCAGATAAAATTAAGGTTGATAAATATCATGCAATAAAAAAAAAGAAACTTCTTACTTGGTTAGGTTTAGGGCACTAGCTGGGGGACCACAGATCGACGATAGTGCCATGTTAGGTTCTGTTAAGTGTTCAGTAGAACCAGGTTAACTTGGTACTTTGAGGACTGACTTTATCAGCTGTGAGCAGTGTGGTCATCTAATCTCGTAAGCATCAGTTATAGCTTGTCACTGATTCTGAGGTAAGGTGCTTTCCCAGCTGTTTGATGGGGTGTTAAGCCTGAGTTCTCCCTACCCTCCTTCTACCTGATGATTCAAACAGAAACGACGATACCTTGCCTTGCATCAAACATTCACTGTCTGGAAGCAAATATTGGAGCAAACGAATCTGTGTAAGGCAGGGAGTGTTGTGCCATACTGTCACACTTCACCTCACATTCTGGTGTAGTGTGGATGGTAGGGAAACACAAGTTGATCCAAGATATGAACTTGACACTTTAGTTATACTATCATCTTCAGAAAGAATGAGTTACAGACGGGTGGCATGACAATATATGTACAAAGAAGCGGTTCAGCCTGCAGTTCCGTTCGGTAGAATAGGCTGTGATTCGTCCATATATATATATATATATATATATATATATATATATATATATATATATATATATATATGTATATACATATATACATATATACATACATACATATATAAAGTTATTAAATACAGTTGCATGACAGTTCTGTGTTTTAACTGAGTGAAGTATAAGTGTGTAAATGACAGGAATTCACTGTATTTACATAGATTCTCATGTAATGTATTTCATTAAGTTATTCAATACTTTTGAGTGACTTGCATGAACTTAATTCTGGAACATCCTTATTCCTTTCATTACATGGCTTGTACAAAGTTTTTATTTTATTGAACCATACCTATTTTAGTTATTGATGTTGTTAGCAGTCTGAATTTACATGAAAGTTTCCCCATTACTAGGTCAGTTTTTCAGTGTTATCACTTCCCACTAGAGTTGGGTCGATTAACAAATTTTCGGAAACCATGATTATGATTATGATTATGATTAACTTTTTCTAGCCATGATTATGATTATGATTGATTAAAGTCCTCCGACTTGTGATTATGATTATGATTAATGATTAATTTTCTTTCGAGTGATTATGATTAATGAATGATTAACTTGGAATGATTCGAGAAGTCAACAAATTCACTTATTTTCAACGCCACATACAAGGAAAAAAACCTTGATAACGAAAGCTTTTAGCTTTCGTTATCAAGGTTTTTTTCAATAGTTAGGATGAACAAAAAACAGAAACGAAACAACAATTTTTATCCATTTAGCATCACATCACATCATGTAATTAGTAATTACAAAGAATCAAAAGGTCAGAGTTTGCGGGTTAATCACGGATCCACACGATTTTGATTAAGATTAATGATTGATTAATTTTTTGAAATGGTGATTATGATTATGATTATGATTAAGTCAAAAAAACGTTAATCAATTAACTTTTGATTGATTAACTAGATTGATTAACCCAGCTCTACTTCCCACTTATTATTATTATTATATCATCATGATAAGGGAAAGTTATAGTTGCTTTATGAAAAGAAGATATATCTTGGAAGATTTATATTTCCTGAACTGAAATTTGTTTAGTTGTCTCTAAAATTAATATCCATATTTTTTTTCACAGATTATAGAATGAGCTCTGCACAGGAACAAAGGGAGATGCAGGAGACTGGGGAGGGAGGGCCACAAGACCCACAAGAGAAGGCCAGAGTACGTAGGAGCAAAAAGCCAGAGATTCAACTGTACAGGCCTGGTGCTCTCCGCAGCCTTCGCTCCAATAGCTCCAGTGACCTTCCTCCTCAGAGTCCAGAGAGCCACACCACAAAGCCTGACACTGTGGTAGAGGCAAGTGATGACAGACAGAAGACTGACATACCAAGGAGGACATCTGTCAAGGGAAGAAAAGAAAGGAGAAATGCAAAGGAGAGTGTAGGTGGAAAGGGAGATGACACTGGGGAGAGGGACAAGAGAAGTGCGAAAGAAGTTGATAGACTTTCACCAAATAAAGAAAGTGATAATAACTTTGGGGCAACATATTCATCATTTAAAACTGAGGAGAGACCATTTTCTAGCAAGCCACAAAAGGAACGCCCCACTCTCAATCTGACAACTATGTAGCAAGTAATGTACGGCCTACCAAAGAAAACCGCCACCCACAACCTGTGAGGCACAGTAAAGAGACAAACCCAGTACCCAAGTCTGTTGTAGAGAATAGAGAGAGCAAGGCTGAGGAGAGGATCACACCACCCTCTATTGATGACAGAGGCAGCGGGAGGAAGAATCCAAATATGTCCAACCAAACACACCATGAGCACAGTGAAAAAAAGAGCTCAGCTGAAAAAATGAGACCAGATAACCCTGCTGGTAGACTATTTGGCAAAAGTTTAGTAATACAGAATGAGAAGAATGCTCCTGAAAGAAAGCCTGCAAGAAGAGAAGAAAGGAGGCGTGGAAAACCAGAAAAGCAGCCTGGGACAGAAGCTGCAGCCAAACCATATAACACTGAAAAGCACTTTCCTGAGAGGAGCCAGCACATGAATAAGAGTTCAGCAGTTCAACAAGCAAAATTGAGAAATAACAGCAACAACAATGAATTCTATGCATGGGTACCAGAGATAGTTGAGGCCAAGAGTGATCAAAAGACCAGTCCAGAGAAACCTAACACCAAGAGGGAAAAATCACGTTTTGGGAAGCATTCAGTGATAACAGAAACCTCTCCTCAGAATGACCAGCCAAGAGGAAGGGCCAATGAAAAGGTAGCAGAAGGAGAGGGGAAGCCAAGACACACTAACAGGGATAAATTTGAAGGAACCAAATCAGATAACAACAAAGGAAATTATGAACAGCCTTATTCAAAGAAAGAGGAGTCCAGGGGTAGTAAGTGGACCCAGAAAATACAAGATAAAGCAGACTCAGAAACTCTACCAGATATTGAAAGCTTAAAACTATATGACACTGACTCAAAAAGTGTGCAGGAGCTAGCAGCTAAGGTAGATAAGCTAGTCTGTAGCAAGAACATGGGAAAGTCCCCCAATTTCAAGAAGGGTCGAGGTTGGTCTGATTATCATGTTGAAACCAAGAATTATCTTCATGCTGACTATAAAAAAGGTACTTTGCTAGAAGACAGTACTTCCATTAGTACCTCAGAGACCCAAGAGAAGGGAAAAACAGGAAACAAAAATGAGGGCAAGGTTTCTCCTGTCAGCACAGCAAAAAAAGAGAATCTTGAGAAGACACCACGAGCCAAGAGCTACTTAAGTGCTAGGGAGAGTAGAAAGAAAAGAGGGAATAGCAAAACCCCTAGTCCAGGAAACCACCTCTCCAGCCAGAGAGAGGAGCTTAAGGTTGAAGTGTCACCAAACACAGACTCTCATGAGAGAGTTGTTCACCTGTCCCAGAAGAATGAGTCTAATTCCAGTGAGCATAGGAAGCCACACCAGGGACGAGGGGCCTCAGAACCTCCCATTAGTAAAAAGGCAGAGGAAAGTCCACCCTACCCCCAGAAAGCAACAGTTACCATCAAGAATAAATCATCCAGATACCACAAACCATCTGGCAGTTTACATGGTGAAAAATTTGCTTCTGGTAAATATGACAGTGAGGATGATATGATGCTGCATGATGCTGAAGATGACTGGGGGAGGGAAGTGGACCATGACATGATTTGGTGCAATCAGCCTGATAAGAAGAGTGGACTTCAGTCCTGGGAGGATGAAAAACTGTTCTGTAGGAATAGGAGAGTGAAACACCACTCAGAGGGAGAGGACCCATGCCAGAGGGTGGATAGCCCTGGTCGCAGAGGAGGGCTAATACAGTTGCCAACCACCACTAGTAGAGAGGCTTCTGTCCCAGAACCAGCAGTCCCTCGTCAAGCTGCCACCCAACCAACAGTGGTACAGAGGCACTTGTATAATCCTAACAATCCCAGTAAGCCAGTGGCAGTGGTGCCCAGTGCCCGGGATCTGCCAGTGACCCGTGAGACTCAGCGGGGCAGCAGCTGGGGCAGTTCTGGGGAGGCTGCGTCTGGATCATCTTTACCGCAGGTAGGACAGGCCACTGAGTACCACATGGAGGGCAGCAGCACCAAAGTAGACCCCAGCCTGCTATACAGTATCAGCAAGGGGGAAATGGATATCAGTTATTATGTGAGTAGTAACCAGCTGCCAGTGGAGTTCCGACGCATCATGGACATCCGAATGCACCTTCAGGGATGCTATCAGCAACTCCTTGTGTCTGACATTCGTCTGTGCCAGGAGAAAAACATTGAAGGCAGCCTGTGGAAGACCCTTTACTACACCATCATTGAGAAGCTCCGGGAGTACATCAACCGAGAGGCAACCCTGAAGGAACGCAGCCTGGCCACCCTGCTGATGCTGGTGGAGGAGGGCTTGCGCTATCTCCAAGACCTCCTGGAGGCCCTACAACAGGAGTATGGCTTTACCCTAGAGGACTACCTGGAGGAGGAAGGGGAGGTGAGGGGCCGGGTGAGGATGGCACTTCTCTCGGCCCAGAAGCTGCTCCTGTCCCTGGGAGATCTGGCGCGCTACAAGGAACAATATAATGCTTCACCTAACTACAATATTGCCAAAAAGTGAGTGACAGATGACTAAACTGGTTTGTATAAGTGCACTGAGTGGGAGAAGAAAGAAAAGCTTTGGTTTCTCATTAAAATAATACTAAAGTAATTTTCAAAGTATAAATAGTGTAGGAAATATATTGGCTACAGGAAAGATCACTGCTCAGTGTCTTTGTTATGTTCATTATAAAGGTTAATTCCAATGGACTCTTTCACTTGACACCACTGTGATGGCATGAGCAGGTAACCACTGCCGACAGTGGCATGTGGCTGTTCTTTGCTTGCAGTTACCCAGTGTTGTGTGAAAGGACCCCAAGAGTGTTTGGTCACTTGCAGATATTTGATTTATAGAATATCAGTATTTTTGAAATATTGATATTGCAAGTCTCAATAACCTTTTGTAGATTTTTCAGACGTATCTGATCTTAATTGATTTTTGTTTAACTGTCATTAAGTCAGCCCTTGAGTGATAGCTATTTGATTCGTAAAATGTATATTTTAATCATCCCTTACAGGTAATGCATAAATGTTTTCCCCTTAAGAAATGTTTATTTGTGACAGATGGTACCAGATGGCTCTCCAGGTGTACCCTCGGAATGGCCGACCCTTCAACCAGCTGGCTATTATTGCTTTCAGTCAGGTGAGAATGTTAGGCTGAAAGACTTAAATATTTTTTCCTTTCTACCAGTGGATGATGTATTTGTTGTAATATCTGCTGCTGTTCAAATGATTCAAGTTATCCCAAACATTCTGTAAGGTGTTTCTGCATTGTGCTGTGTTATGAGCTCATTACATGTAGTAGCATGTGTTACTGGTGTGCACATCTTTAATTATGAATGAGCTCAATGAAATATTTATTGACTGAATGAAGTTTATTTTGTGTTTTTATGCAAAAATTACAATTATTTGATATGGAGCGCATTCCTGCGGAAGAAAGATCCTCATGTGTGTTTATGTATTCCTATGCATTACTATGGTGATGGTCAACAGGCATTATAAAACCATGAAAAAAATACTCTAAAGATATTATTTAAAAATTTTCTATGAATTTCAATTTCAATTAGTGCCTAGACATGTGCACTACAGTCTTAAGCATTGAAATATACTGTTGGATGATAACTAGTGTGAATGAGTACCTTACAGAAATGAGTTATGATGTACTCGTAATGACAGTAATGAACAGTATGAGGCTGAACATGTACATATTGATATTGAAAGGCTCTTGGTTACAGAGGAAAGGACAGTTACAGTGACAAGTGGAAGCATTTCACATTGTTGATTGAGAGAAATTATAAGAGCTTGTTGGTATGTAGTGCCTTGTGGACAGTGTGTGTGTGTGTGTGTGTGTGTGTGTGTGAGTATGCAGAATTTAAAACTAATTTGTGTTGCTGTGTATGATTAGTTGCCATCACCATGCTGTAGTGTCATATTGGTACATCTCTTAAAATTGAAGTTTTTTTTTGTTGATGTCTCTGTATTTGCCTGAGGCCAGCCATGCACAGTGTTGCTCAGAGCCATGTTCCCCTTGACAGAAGCGACCGCTGGATGTTGTTTATTACTACATGCGCTCCCTCACAGCCTCCAACCCCATCATGTCTGCCCGGGATGCCCTTGTGGCCATGTTTGATGACATCAGGAAGAGGGTGAGTCAAAATGTCATGTTTCTCTTTTCATCATACTCATGAAGCTGCAAGACAAAGACCTCCCCAACCTTTGCCACTCATCTCTATTGGCTGGCCATCTGTTCCAAGCTGTGTCAGCATAACCTCTCATTTCATTACCCCATCTAGTTCTCCATCTGCCCTAATGCAGCTTTAGTTTGTTAATATGTAGATATAACATTTTTTCTAATATACTACTTATCATTTGAGACTTAACTGTTTTAATGTGATCTCCTTACAATGGTGTGATCAGAGTGCATATATTTTCTTGTTTTTCACATATTCTACTAAAAAAAGAAGTAATCCAGAGAAAGAAATATAGTGAAGCTTTACGCAAGTATTCTACACCGAACAGTATGTGTCAGTGCAGCAGTCTGAGCCACATCCTGAAGGCACAAGGAGCAGCCTGGGCCGGTCTCTAAGCCATGAAGGTCTGAGGCAGGAGCTGTGGATCAGGCCAGACTCCGGGGTCACCAACTGCCGCACACTGTCTTCCTCCAACAATGAGGACACCACTGACAAGGATGACGACCTGAAGAAGATACCAGTGGAGCAGGTGTGTGTGCTATGATAATTCATGTTTTTGATGCAGGTGTGGGTGCCAGGAATGTTGGAACAGGTGTGGTGAAGCAACAGTAATGCCTCAAATGTCACTGTAAAGATTGCTGTAGATGTGGGGGCTAAATACTATTAATCTTCTGTTTGGCTGTGTTTGAAAAGCTTTAAATTTACTGTGTGTGAAGTCATTATGGTTCATCTGTGGCTGTGGTGGTGGTTGCTCTTTCTCCATTATGGTTCTACTTTTCAATGTGGTGCTTATTGTTTATGATATTAGCTGTGGTTGTGGTGTGAGCCAGCATTCTTTAGAGTGTGCATTGGTACTCTTTCCTGGGTCACACTTATGTTCATTGGGTTTCCACATTGTAAACGGATATAAACAGCCGCCAAAATGCAGTAATGTGTGTATGTGTGTGGTTTATAGAGGCAAAAGGACACAGTAGAATGACTATAAAGGATCATAAAAATAATACATAAAATCAAACTAGCATATGATGAAAGGAAGAAAGAAAAAAAGAGGAATAATGGTGTAAACTTGTGTCTCCAATGCTGTGCAGTTGATGAAGCAGTTCCTGGCCGGCTACCTGCACTGCCACGGGATGCTGTTCTCTGGCGTGGGTCTGGATGGCTTCCGTGATTGCTGCTTTAATATGCTGCAGGAGTTCTCTGTGTTGCTGAGAGCCTCCCCTCCCCGCCTCTCCACCAACCACCTGCTGCAGATCATGGCTATAAATATGTATGCCATTACTAACACTGAACTGAAGGGTGAGTGTTGCTTTACTGCTGTATTGTATTGTATTGTATTGTAGCTATTGGTGTATCTATTTATTGGTTCATTTATCTAATTTCCCTTTCATTTGATACATATTTACTTAGTTTTCTGTGGCTTATATTTTGTCCAAGGTAAGTTTGGTGACGTCTTGGAGAGGAGTAAAAGGCTGCTATTATGTATTATTTCTTGCCTCTTTGTGTAATTACTTACTTTGGCGTCTGTGTGAGATTCAAAGTGGCTTCTCACTTCCATGGAGAGAGAGAGAGAGAGAGAGAGAGAGAGAGAGAGAGAGAGAGAGAGACTTGCTTACGTGTCAGGATATACCGTATATAATTTGAACACCAAAAACCTCCTTGCACACACACACACACACACACACACACACACACACACACACACACACACACACACACACACACACACACACACACACACACACAGAGAGAGAGAGAGAGAGA
>NC_059291.1:4946686-4954186 GCF_017591435.1 Portunus trituberculatus
TTTGGCTTGTCAGGGTGTGCTGGTGTGATTAGGGTGTCATGGGCCGCCAGGGTGTGTTGGGGAGGATCGTTTCTGGGAATGTCACGCTGGTGCTGGGGGAGTAGTGGTCAGGGGGCGGGTGGGTTGACGAGGGAATTTTAGGGGAGGAGTCGTACCCGTGTGAAAAAAGTAGTAATTTTCGTGTTTGCATAATTATTTCATCCATCTTATGTCGTGCCTCGTGCCTGTTGTGTTGTGGTGATGGTGGTGGTGGTGGTCGTGGTGGTGGTCGTCGTTGTGATGGTGGTGGTGGTGATAGTTGTTTTAGTAGTATTCGTAGTAGTGGTGGTAGTGGTTGTGGTGGTAGTAGTAGTAGTAGTAGTAGTAGTAGTAGTAGAAATAGTGATAGTAGTAGTAGTAGTAGTAGTAGTAGTAGTAGTAGTAGTAGTAATAGTAGTAGTAGTAGTAGTAGTAGTAGTAGTAGTAGTAGTAGTAGTAGTAGTAGTAGTAGTAGTATATCTTTTTCTTTGTAATGTTGTCTAAAGGTGTTTCTTTATTGCTTTATTCACCTGGTTGTGAGCGCTTCCTTGTGTAACGCTGAAAATATCTTATACATACTTATTATTATTATTATTATTATTATTATTATTATTATTATTATTGTTACTATTGTTATTATTGATATTATCTATTCATGCAAACTAGGATATATCAGACAGAGAGAGAGAGAGAGAGAGAGAGAGAGAGAGAGAGAGAGAGAGAGAGAGAGAGAGATTCCGCTAGCCGTCCTTTCCGTACCTCCATACCTTCATGTTTTTCTGACCCAATACCTCTTTTTTTTCCTCCTCCTCCTCCTCCTCCTCCTCCTCCTCCTCCTCCTCCTCCTCCTCCTCCTCCTCCTCCTTCTTCTTCCGTCACTTATCACCTTTCATCTCCTCACACTCCACTTCTACCTCGCGTCATCCTTTCCCATTTCCCTCATTTTTTTTCTTATTTTTTCCTTTCTTTTATAACTAGAAAAAAATAATGATGAAAGAAAGGAGGAAAAACTAACTATACTTTTAAAAATCTTTCACACACACACACACACACACACACACACACACACACACACACACACACACACACACACACACACACACACACACACACACACACACACACACACACACACACACACACACACACACACACACACGGGGATGGTTCGTGTCATGCCCTCGTCTGGTCTGCTTAAGAGTGGGCGTGAGAGACCCTCATGCATATTCCTCCCTAAGTGCCTGTATTGCCTCTTTTGGTTGTCCATGTGTGTGTTTTTGTATGTCTTGTGTTACTGGAAGAGGAAGTGGTGTTGGAGGAGGAGGAGGAGGAGGAGGAGGAGGAGGAGGAGGAGGAGGAGGAGATGATTTAAGCTTATTGTGAGTAACTTTCGTGATAATTCTAGTAACATTTTTTTTTTCTGTGTTTTCGTTCTCCAGACTTGTTATTTTTAAGGGAGATGTAATAAAACTGGTTAAAATTTACATGTTAACACTCCCTGCTTGTATTTTGCACTCTCTCTCTCTCTCTCTCTCTCTCTCTCTCTCTCTCTCTCTCTCTCTCTCTCTCTCTCTCTCTCTCTCTCTCTCTCTCTCTCTCTCTCTCTCTCTCTCTCTCTCTCTCTCTCTCTCTCTCTCTCTCTCTCTCTCTCAAATTACTGTTAATGATCACCTGTGATTTTTTTCCTGGCCAACTTTACGGAGCTCTTGTTAGTTCATTTTATGATCAAAGTTTCCATTGCATTAACCTACCCAGTCTTCTCGATTCTCCACCCCGACCAGTGAGTGAACCAGGGTCTGTCTTGGTACCTAACACAGCTGTCTGGACTCATTACTTCGCCTCTCAATTGTTGCCCATACTCTGAAATACTTCTAGTCATACATGGGGTCCTTTTCCCTCTTCCTTCCCCACAAAAAAAAGATAAAATAAATAAATAGAATAAAGAAATATAAATAAGTAAATAAATAGGATACATAAGTAGATTAAGAAAATAAAGGTTTGTTTGAAGTTGCAGTTTTTTTAAGGATGTTTTTGTGGTTTTAGTGTTAGATTGACATTTCTACATCCTCGACAGGAGAAACAGTATCGAAATTTTAGTGGTGATTTTATTGTTTTAGTGACAGATTAACATTTCTACATCATCAGGAGAAGCACTATTGAAAACCCGGCTAATTAACACTGGATTTTAAGGGTGTTTCTCCTGTTTCAGTGACTGATTAACAACATTTCCATATCATCAGAAGCACTATTGAAAACCTGGCTAATTATCACTGGATTGTGTTTTCAGGTGTTTTTGTGATAGGTTAACAGCATTTCTAAATCTTCAACAAGAGAAACACTTTTGAAAACCTGGCTGGCTAATGAATACCGGATTTTAAGAATATTTTCTACAGTTTTAGTGACAGATTAACAGTATTTCTTGAAAATTTGGCTGGCTCATATCATTACCAGATTTTAAGGATATTTTCACAATTTTAGTGACAGATAAACTGTGGAACTCCTTTCCTGTTTCTGTATTTCCATCTTCCTTTGACTTAACTTTTAAGAGAGAGGTGTCGAGACATTTGTCCCTGAATTTTGGCTAACTCTTATGCTCTTTTAGGGAACTGATAACATAGTGGGGCTCTTTTTTCATATTTTGTTGCCCTTGGCCAGCTGTCCCTCCTACATAAAAAAAAAATATGAACAACATTCTTAAATATTCAACTGGAGAAGCACTTGAGAACCCGGTTTTGATAAGAAAAAAAAAAAAAAAAAAGGAAGAAAGAAAAGGTTCTAGAATACAGGCCTACATATCACTTACGAACTTAACCGTCTCTTAACAAACCTTAAACTTTGCTCCAGATTATTCAACATGCCAGTACCCGGAAGAAAGTGAGCTCTCGAACAAAAACTTGAGGCAGGCCATGATTAATACTTGGTTACCTGGCTAGTCAAACGCTTCTTTCTTCCTTTAAAGCCAGACTGCGCTGCCGGTGTGAGAGCCAGTCCATCCACGCCCGTAAACCCATAAAAAGCTGAGCAAAAACCAAAGGGGAAATTATTATAAGAATGAGGAAGAGGAGGAAGAGGAGAAGGTGGTGGTGATGGTGGTGGTGAAGAAAAAGGTGAGGAGAAAGTCATGCTGGTGGTAAAGATTAGAGAAGAGGAAACACAAAGGGAGATAAAATTAGATACGAGATAGTGATAATTTGACTTAATATGATAAAAAAGGAAGACATAAGACAGTCGTAGAGGTTAATGATGCAAATGATAAGGGGGAAAACAGAGGAAAAAGAAGGAAATATGAAGGCAGAAGAGGTAAACTGTAGGATAAAGATGTTAACTATTACTTGGTGACCTCATGGCGTGCCCCCGATGACCTGTGTGACACCTGAGGCACGTAAGGGTGTACTTAAGGTGTCATCTGGTGGTAGTGGTGGTGGTGGTGGTGGTGGTGGGTCATTTATTATTGTCATCGTTATCATTACTCTTTGTCGTCTTCTTTTTTTTGATTTCGTTATCGTTGTTGTTGTTGTTGTTGTTGTTGTTGTTGTTGTTGGTGGTGGTGGTGGTGGTGGTATTATTATTGTTATTATTATTATTATTATTATTATTATTATTATTATTATTATTATTATTATTATTATTATTATTATTATTAATGTTATCATTATTATTATTGATATTATTATTGTTTTATCCTCCTCTTCCTGCTCTTCCTCTATTTTCTCTTCGTCATCGTCTTCTTCTTCTTCTTCTTCTTCTTTTTCTTCTTCTTCTTCTTCTTCTTCTTCTTCTTCTTCTTCTGCTTCTTCTGCTTCTTCACTATCTCCTTCCTTTTATTCTTCATCACCTTTCCGTAAATGGTGTGTGTGTGTGTGTGTGTGTGTGTGTGTGTGTGTGTGTGTGTGTGTGTGTCGGCGCGCGGCTGGGAACGCCAGTAGTTTTTCTCATAATCTCCTTTGTGGCGCCGCACCACCAGAGGTTACATGACGCCCGTGGCATTCGGCGGCACACGTGTGACTGTTACGGGCATCTGGTTCCCTCTACACCTGTTTTGGAGCTGCACAGGTGTCCCAATGCACGTGTGACTCATGGGAAGGTGCGCAGGTGCGGGAAGACAGGTGTAGGTAGCTTGCAGGTGTACAGGTGTGCGGGGCGTGCAGGTGAAGGTCGGACGGGGCGTGGGGCGTGGGGCGTGGGGCAGGACTCAAGGCGGCGGCTGTGGACTGGTCACGGTCACCCCCCTCATGAGGTAAATGTCCTCCCGCCTTCTCAGCCTCCCGCCCCACGTTCTCCCGCCCTCCCGCCCTCGCCCCGCACATCTGCCGAGTTCTTCCCGGTGCCGCATCTGCTGTCCCGCCTCTTCCCGTCTCTTGTCGCTTCTTGCCGCCTTTTCTCGCTTCTTCCCGCCTCTTCTCGTCTCTTCCCGTCTCTTCCCACCTCTTCTCACTTCTCGCCTCTTCCTCTTCTCGCTTCTTTTCGCTTCTTCGCGCCTCTTCCCGCTTCCTCCCGCCTCTTCTCGCTTCTTTCCGCCTCTTCCCTCCTCTTCTCGCTTCTTCTCACTTCTTCCCGCCTCTTCCTGCCTCTTCCCGTGAAGGCTTGGGCAGGGCTGGAAGGGAAGAGGATACATTAGAAGGGATTTTTAAGTGGTTCACCTGTGCCTATCTCACTTATTGGGGCATTTTTGTGGGTTTTTGTAGAGAGAGAGAGAGAGAGAGAGAGAGAGAGAGAGAGAGAGAGAGAGAGGGAGAGGGGGAGAGAGCTACTGGTCGGCAGGGAGGGAGAGTTACGAGTGGTTTTGGTGATGGAAAAGAAGTTCTAATCCTTTATTTCTCTCTTTCCTCCTTGTCATCATCGTCTTTTTTTTTTTTATCCCATCATCATGTTCCTTTTCTTCCTCCTCCTCCTCCTCCTCCTCCTCTTCTTCTTTTTGTTCTTGTTCTTCTTTTTCTTCTTGTTGTTCTCATTGCCATCGTAAAATTGGAATGCGTAGAATGTGTACTCAAGGTGTATGCGTGTTTTTTTTTTCTTCGTTTTTTGTTGCTGTTATTATCATGTGTCATTCCGTCAAAACCCCAGGGAGAGAGAGAGAGAGAGAGAGAGAGAGAGAGAGAGAGAGAGAGAGAGAGAGATTGCTTTTATTATTATTATTATTATTATTATTATTATTATTATTATTACCAGCCAAGAAGTCTCCTTTCATTTTGATTTGTTTAGGGACTGGTGCCTCAGTAGTTTGTTTTATTATTTTTAATTTTTGTTTTCCATGGCCGCTTTGCTGTCGTACATAATAAAAAAAGTATACTACTGTTACTGCTACTGATTCTGCTTCTGCTTCTGCTTCTGCTACTGCTATTGCTATTGCTATTGTTACTGCTACTGCTGTTACTACTGCTACTGCTACTGCTGTTACTACTACTACAGTACTACTGCTACTGCTGTTACTACTACTGCTACTGCTACTGCTACTACTTCTAGTGCTAATTACTGTTTTTTTGTTGTTGTTGTTATTGTTGTTTTGCTGCTGCTGCTGCTGCTGCTGTTGTTGTTGTTGTTGTTGTTGTTGTTGTTGTTGTTGTTGTTGTTGTTGTTGTTGTTGTTGTTCTACTACTACTACTACTACTACTACTACTACTACTACTACTACTACTACTACTACTACTACTACTACTACTACTACTACTTCTACTTCTGCTATCACCACCACCATCACCACCACCATCTCATCTAATATATCTCCGCCCCACGACACCACCATGGAATTGCAACCTATCATTACCTTTTCCGCGGCAGTATTCTAAGTATCCACTCAAGGGTTTGTTTTCACTCCCTCCTCCTCTCCCTTCTGTTTTTTTTCTCGTAATTGCGTAGTATCATTGGATTTAATGATGGTGCCTTGGGGAGCTGGTGAGGGATTGAGTGCTGGGGGCGGGAGGGGAAGAGAAAGAAGAGAGGAGGAAGGGAAGGAGGGGAATTAGTGATGAAGATGTGTGAGAGAGAGAGAGAGAGAGAGAGAGAGAGAGAGAGAGAGAGAGAGAGAGAGAGAGAGAGAGAGAGAGAGAGAGAAAGAAGAAAAGAAGAATGATATTGAAAGTGTGATGAAAAAAAGAGTAATAATGGCAAAACGAAGAGAGAAAGTGAGAAAGAAAATAAAGAGAGAGAAGAATAATACAAACAGGATAAAGAAGATGCAGGCAAAACGCTGAAGAAGAAAGTATAAGTAGAAATAGAGGAATAAAGAAAGAAAGAAAGATTACGTTTGCAGGATAAACAACAAGACAAGATAAAGAATAACAATAAAAGAGAAAAAAAAGGAGAAAAGAAGGAAATACAAAGATAGAGAATAAATAGGTGGATCCGTAGGAGAGGAAAGAATTAAGGAAAAGGAGATAAAGAGGAAGATAGAGAAAGCGAAGAGGAGGAAACTGGATAACTGAACATAACAAAGAGATAGTGTGGAGGAAACGATGAAGGAAAAGAGAGAGAAAAATACGTAAGAATATCTGAGAAGAGAGAGAGAAAAAGAAATAAAGAGAAGAGGAGGAAAGTGGACCTGGAAAGAAGATACGGGAAGGAAAAGATGAAGGAAAACACACACACACACACACACACACACACACACACACACACACACACACACACACACACACACACACACACACACACACACACACACACACACACACAGAGAGAGAGAGAGAGAGAGAGAGAGAGAGAGAGAGAGAGAGAGAGAGAGAGAGAGAGAGAGCATTAGAATGTGGCACTATGGAACAATAGGAGAGATAAAAATAAATAGAAAATGTGAGAGAGAGAGAGAGAGAGAGAGAGAGAGAGAGAGAGAGAGAGAGCGGTGACAGTAACCATCTGGAGACGCGAATTTCAAAACATTTCCGGAGGTCAATCGCGTTTTCTTTACCCTGATGTCGCCTCTTCGCCACCGCCGCTGTCACCGTCGTCGCCTCCAGCACATAGCTCAATCTCTCTCTCTCTCTCTCTCTCTCTCTCTCTCTCTCTCTCTCTCTCTCTCTCTCTCTCTCTCTCTCTCATTTTCTATTTATTTTTCTCGTTGCTTTTCTTTTGTTCCGTAGTGCCACATTCTAATTCTCTCTCTCTCTCTCTCTTCTCTCTCTCTCTCTCTCTCTCTCTCTCTCTCTCTCTCTCTCTCTCTCTCTCTCTCTCTCTCTCTCTCTCTCTCTCTCTCTCTCTCACACATATCCTTTCTTGGGTATACACGCATTTGCACACTCACGCACTGTCTGTATGCTTCTGTGTGTGTGTGTGTGTGTGTGTGTGTGTGTGTGTGTGTGTGTGTGTGTGTGTGTGTGTGTGTGTGTGTGTATGTGTGTGTGTGTGTGTATGTGTGTGTGTGTGTGTTTCTGCATTTCAAACTAGTCTGCTTACAAAGAAAGAGAGAGAGAGAGAGAGAGAGAGAGAGAGAGAGAGAGAGAGAGAGAGAGAGAGAGAGTATAAATCTAGTGATATTACTATGCATAGGAC
>NC_059291.1:4956686-4959186 GCF_017591435.1 Portunus trituberculatus
GCCCAGTGGCTCTGTAAGTGTCGGCGTAGGGCGTGGCCAGCGCTAATCTATTGTAGTCGGGGTGAGGAAGGCCTTGTTACGTGTCACAGTAGCCCCTTGGAACATGTACTTAGGGCGGTGGTGAAGCGTAAGGCCCCTGCTTGCGATACTGCTGGCGGTGGTGATGATAGTGGTGATGACGGTGATGGTGGTGGTGATCATGATGTCTCGCTCCATCTATCTTTTCTTGCTGGCCTTTTCATCTTCCCTTCAGCTTGCTCCTCCTCGTGTTTTTATTGTTATCTTGCTTTTTCTGTCTCTCCTCCTCCTCCTCCTCCTCCTCCTCCTCCTCCTCCTCCTCCTCCTCCTCCTCCTCCTCCTCCTCCTCCTCCTCCTCCTCCTCCTCCTCCTCCTCCTCCTCCTCTTTCCATCTCTTTTTTTTTTTTCCTGCTTTTACTCCTGCTGCTTTTCTTGCTCTTCTCTCTTGTCTTTGTTCTCTTTCTTTTCATTTTTCAATTTTTTTAAGCTCCTCCTGTTATGTGCTGCTGTGTACCCTAATGTTTGGCAATTGAGAGAGAGAGAGAGAGAGAGAGAGAGAGAGAGAGAGAGAGAGAGAGAGAGAGAGAGAGAGAGAGAGAGAGAGAGAGTACTGGTGGTGGTAGAAGTAGTAGTAGCAGTAGTAGTAGTAGTAGTAGTAGTAGTAGTAGTAGTAGTAGTAGTAGTAGTAGTAGTAGTAGTAGTAGTAGTAGTAGTAGTAATAGGCCTGGAGGGAATCTGGTAGTACATCCCTTATTTAGCTATGTCCCACGCTCCTCGCCACCTGCCAGTACCAGGTGACCGTATGACACAACACCAAGGTCAACCTCAACCTTTCCTCCTCCTCCTCCTCCTCCTCCTTCTCCTTCCCTTCCCCCTCGAGGGCAACACTTCCAATACCCCAGCAGCAGCGGAATGTACCCACAGTGCCCACCTGCCCACGTATTCAGGTGGTCCAAGTTCCCAGAATGCCAAGGTGCCTCGTAATATGGCAATTCGGGTGCCTTAGTGACTTGCCCATAGCTGAGTAGGACATGATGATCTCCCGCCAGATGCCCCATGCCCATTTGGAAAGCATATACCCGGGCGTGTGTGTGTTATAAATCAGTATTCATTTCGATGCCCAAGGTTACGGCGGGGGCACCCAAGCCTATCGCGCGCTGGCCGGGCGTGGCGCTGGCCTTAAACGGGAGGGAAATGCTTGCCCCTCCTACCCTGTTATACATGATAGAGGTGAGGGTGTGGCGGGCGGTCCGGGGCTCCCTCCTGCAGTGTGCTAGTTGGTTGTTTGGGAAAGGGTGTATGTGTTGAGGGAATAACACTGCAAAGGGGGAGTCACAGAGGAAGGGACTGAAACAATTGGGCTTTCTTACATGGCGCCGACAACTAACAAAGGAAACGGTGAAAGAAGGGTGCGTAGAGGGAATTAATTAGTGTATCTACTGTAGGGAGGGTGTGTGAGGGGTGAGGGCGTGGTGGGAGGCTGGCTAACGGTCTGGAAGTGGAGGGAGAATATGGGTTTGAGATTAGGTAATAGAGGAAGGGAGAAGGGAGTGTGTGTATTTAAAAAGGGAAGAGATGAGATGTGAAATAGTTAAGGAGTGGAAGAAGGGGAAGAAGAGAGATGAAGCAAGCTCATGTAAAGAGAGGAAAGGTAAGGAGAAGTAGGAAGGGAATGCGAAATAACTGAGGTAGGAAGATAATTAGGGGAGAAGGAAGGAAAGTGGTAAAGTGTGGAGCGGGAGGGAGGGGAGGGAAGGAAAGAAAGTGATGGTCAGGCGGCTGGGAAGCAAGTAGTACCTAGTGACGGAGGAAGGCGGCGCAAGGGTAACGACAGAACAGGTGCTGGGAGAGTGACTCATAACCTGTTCTCCTCCTCCTCCTCCTCCTCCTCCTCCTCCTCCTCCTCCTCCTCCTCCTCCTCCTCCTCCTCCTCCTCCTCCTCCTCCCTCCTCCTCCTCCTCCTCCTCCTGTGTTAGACAAGGGTGGAGGGGGGAAAAACCTCTCCAACCAAGTGACCTTTTGCAAGCTTACTCTCAGGAGGAAATCGTTGACCACCACCACCACCACTACTACTACAACCGCCACCGCCATTACTGCTACGTAATAACACCACCACCGCCGTTACCTCTTTCTTTACTGCTACCACTTCTCCCTTCGCTACCCCCATCATCACCACCACTACTATCATTATTATAATTATTTTCAGTTACACCACCATATCATTGGATTAGATTGTATGAATTCTGCTACTGTTGGTAATGGTGGTGTTACTGCTACTGCTTCTGCTACTGCTACTACTACTACTACTACTGCTATTGTTACTGTTACTGTTACTGTTACTGCTACTGCTACTGCTACTGCTACTACTACTGCTACTACTACTACTATCATCATCATTATAATCATCATCATCATCACACTTTAACTCTTCCCACTAATCATCATCATCATCATCAAGTATAAATAAATTCGCTTTCTTTTT
>NC_059291.1:4971686-4974186 GCF_017591435.1 Portunus trituberculatus
TTTGTTATTTATGTAGTCAGTTTTATTTATTTATTGGTTTGTTTTTATTTGGATAGGCGGTTTATCAAGAACTACAAAAAGCTGAAGAAATATACACTGCTGTCCCCTTCCTTCCCTCTTCCAGAAAAAAATGAGTTGATAAGCAAAAGGTTGAGTTAAGTTGTTGAGTTGCTCTATTACTTGTTTCTTTAAATTTACGCGTTTATTTATTCATTCCTTTTTGTTATGTGTTTATTCATTTCTTATTGGTGCATGCGTGAAGTAGACACCAGGCAAGCAACAGTCAGAGCTCAGTATTATTCCACATGCCATAGCAAACAAATGGCGCGTTGAAAATCTTCACCCTCATACCTTTTTCTCTCTTCAAACTTGACTCACCTTTATGCGGGAAACTTCATAATGCAGAAACTTTTACAAGGCGAGACGAATGGCGAGTACTGAGGAAGCGAAGAGGTTCAGGTGGCAGGATTTCCAAAAGCATGAAGGGAAGATCTGGACACGGATCGACTATTTTCCAAAGGTCACCAGACGGGGAGCGACTGTCTGGCTTGCTTGCATGAGGCGCAGGCACAGGGGGCGGGAGACAAGGGGCGCTAGGGGGTCAGAACTTGAAACAGAGGGTTCGTGCACGTGAAGGTGGGGTAGGTGGAGCTGGGTTAGACGGAGAGGGCGTGGAGAAGAGCAAGTCTGGGGCTGTGAGGATGAATAGGGGGTCAGGATGTGGGGAAGAGTAGGGGAAGTGTAGATAAGGGAACCAGGAGACCTTGAGTAGTAGGTAGTGGTGGCGTTAAGTTGTAGCTTTGAGTCAGTGGGCGTGTATGTTGTGGCGTGGGGGAAATACAGGCGTGGGAGTTTCGGGAATATTCTGTCCACTAACTAAATACAAGAGTGTACAGTACTCTAACTTTCTCATCCCTTTGACTGGTAAACTCTGGAACTGTACCTGAATCTGTATCTCCCCTTCCTACCACGTGACTTCATGCGTGGGACCTTTAGGAATATTCTGTCTACCAACTAAATACAAGAGTGTTCAGTACTCTAACTTTCTCATCCCTTTGACTGGTAAACTGAAACTGTACCTCAATCTGTATCTCCCCTTCATACTACTTGACCTCATACCTTGAAGCTTTGGGAATATTCTGTCCACCACCTAAGTAAAAAAGTTAATCAGTACTCTAACTTTCTCATCCCTTTGACTGATGAACTCTGGAACTGTGCCTGAATCTATATTTCCTTTTCATACCTCTTGACCTCATGCGTGGGAGCTTAAGGAATATTCTGCCCACCACCTAAATACAAGAGTCAATCAATACTTTTACTTTCTCACCTCTGATTGGTATAAACTCTGGAACTGTGCCTGAATCTGTATCTGTATCTTCACTTCCTACCACTTAGCCTTATGCGTGGGAGCTTAAGAAATATTCTGTCCACCTCCTTAATACAAGAGTCAACCAATACTTTTACTTTCTCATCTCTGATTGGTATAAACTCTGGAACTGTGCCTGAATCTGTATATCCCTTCCTACCACTTGACCTCAATGCTCGGAAGATTGGGAATATTCTGTCACCTCCTTAATACAAAAGTCAATCAGTACCTTTACTTTCTCAACCCTTTTTTTTTTTTTATTTATACCATGTGGGCTTTTCACGGGAATTTCTGGGCTAAAGGGGATACTTTTTTTTGGGGTACCTCCTATCTCAAAGCCCACCCGCTAGTAAACCGTTGCCCCGAGTGAGGAAGTCCAACCTACACTCGGACCGTGGACAGGATTCGAACCCGTGCGCTTGAAGACCCTCGGACCCCAAAGCACGCATGGTTCCACTGTACCACGGCGTTAAACTCTGGAATTGCACCTGAATCTGCATACCCTTCCTACCAATTGACCTCGTGCCTGAATCCACTCGTATTTTGAATGTCTCTTTGACCGACAATCAGCAGTCCTTGCTTATCCAGAATTTGCCTTTATGCTATTGGGTCTTCCTGAATTGAGAAAGAGATTGTGTAGAAGCGTAGTGGCTATGAGTGTGCGTGGCCTGAATTGAGAAAGAGATTGTGTAGAAGCGTAGTGGCTATGAGTGTGCGTGGCGTGCTACAGACGTGGGGGGTGGGGGCGTGCATGGGGTAGCTCACGTGGCGGTCTACGGAGGCTGTGCTTGCCGTGTGTCCGTGAATACTGATACTCCTTTGGCCGCCATTGTGTCGCCGCCACCATACTGTCACCACGCCATAGTGACCGGCAGACGTGAGCCTTTACTAATGACTGATACACGCCGCCACCGCCGCCGCCACCACCACCAGCACCACCACCACTACTGTTACCATCCCATCTCTGAGTCACCACCAAGCATCACCATTACTAAAGCACGCCACATACTCTGTCCAGCCAGCCACCATGTTTTGCTCTTCCCTCCCTCCCTCCCTCTTTCCCCTTCTTTGTCTCCCTCTTCAAGAATTAATTTTCACTGTGTCATCCTTGCCAAAAGTGGATTCCCCCTTTGG
>NC_059291.1:4979186-5006686 GCF_017591435.1 Portunus trituberculatus
TACGGAGAGAAAAAAACAGATTGGGCGTTAAAGAGATCGCTAATGTTTGTGATGAAGGTGCTGATGTATTACTTAACTACTTAACTTATTATTAATTTACCAATGTTTGAACCTGTCGCGCCTCTCTCTGTCTGTTGGTTTGTCTGTCTGTCTGTCTGTCTGTCTGTCTGTCTGTCTGTCTGTCTGTCTGTCTGTCTGTCTGTCCTCTCCTTTCCTCTCCTCTCCTCTCCTCTCCTCTCCTCTCCTCTCTCTCCTCTCCTCCTCTCCTCTCCTCTCCTCTCCTCTCTCCTCTCTCTCTCTCTCTCTCTCTCTCTCTCTCTCTCTCTCTCTCTCTCTCTCTCTCTCTCTCTCTCTCTCTCTCTCTCTCTCTCTCTCTCTCTCTCTCTCTCTCACACACACACACACGTATGCCTCCATGTCTGCTTACGTGTGTGTGTGTGTGTGTGTGTGTGTGTGTGTGTGTGTGTGTGTGTGTGTGTGTGTGTGTGTGTGTGTCAGGTTTCCCCAGCATAAGAATAAAGGGAGAGAGAAAGAAAAGAGATCCTCCGCATTACTCCCATCATCCATCACTTCTCGCCTGAGTGTGACTGATGGTGCCTCGTGTTTAAATCCATTTGAAGCAAGACGAGTAAGAGAAGGTGACAATTGTACTTAGATATCCCCGTGTATTTACTGCTTGCTTTCTTTTTCTTTTTTTTCTTCTTTTCTCTATTTTCGTTTTGAGTTTTCTTTCATTGTGTCTCTGTGTTTTCTTTACCTTTTCTTTTTCTGTATTTTTGTTTTGACTTTTTCTTTCATTGTGCCTCCGTCTTTTCTTTCTTTTTTTCTTTTTCTCTATTTGCGTTTTGACTTTTTTTCATTGTGTCTGTTTTTCTTTCTTCTTTCCTTTGTCGTATGTCTTTTCTTTTCCCTCTTTCGTTCTTTTCTTCTTTCCTTCTTTTCGTGATCCCTCTCTTCCTTCCTTCTTTCCTTCTATCTGTCTTGTATATCTTTTCTTTTCTCTCTCTTGTTCTTTTCCTCTTTCCTCCTTTTTCGTACTTCCTCCCTCCTTCTTTACCTCCCTTCCTTCTTTCTGTCTGTTTTTCTGTCTCTATGTATCTTTCTTTATTTATCTCCTTATTAATTTATTTTATTAAGTTAAATAATTTTGTTGACGTGTCCAGTTCCTCTGTCATGCATGAATATATTGCATGTTTACTTATTCACTTGTCTTATTACAAGTTTGTTGCTCCTTGGGGTTTAACTGTAAATTATAATGATCTTTTTTTGTTCCCTGCAAATGAGCGATTTATGCATCTTTTTTTTTCTCTGCCTTCTCCTTTTAAGTGCACACAGCTTCCTCAAATAGTGATCTTATATTACTAAGTGTTCGAGAAGGCAGCAATAAAAACAAAATAACATCCAGTATATACTTCCACTTAATACATCCACCTAACTTCCTCAGTACTCAGACACATTTTTACGTTGAGATTTTTGAACGGTTAGACCATTTTATTAACATTAGGAAGGGTCATTGGAGGTCAGAAGATTACTGGCCAGAGTCTTCACTATTTCAATCCCCTACATGAGTTTCTGAAGCTGTATAAAATCACCAAATAGTAACCAGAATGAATAAGGCAAAGCGTCATGGTACTGAAGAGGTTATTATAAAGCAGATCGTCAATCCACATATTTGTATTCGATTTATGGGCACGAATTTCCTGGACTTCATGGCTTTACTGTTTGAGGTAAATGTACTGTACCTCACCTGCTCTTGTTACCCGTGGCGCCCTCACCTCACCGCCACTCCCCTGCGCACGTCCTCCCTGTCACGCCACCTGTTCTCTCCTATCACCTCTTCCCAAGTTCGTCTGTTCCTCTAGATCACCTGTTTTTTTTTTTTTTTTTTTTTATTTCCAATAATTTCTTCATACCTGGCATCTCTGGACCTTCATTTGTTCCTCTACCACGTCACTTGTTACCTCAATTATCTCTTCTCGAGTAGCTTTTCTGTTTCCTATTCCCCCACCTTCCCTACACACGTCACCTGTTTATCTCCAATCATTTCTTCCATCCTCGCATCCGTTCACCATTTTTGTTCCTTTAACACGTCACCTGTTACCTGAATCACCTCTTCCAGTTGACTTTCCTACTTCTCATCCCTCCACCTTCACCTGTTCCTCGTAACTTTCGTGCCCTCCACCTGCTTTACCCCTTCACGTGATGACTTAATCTTCACTCACGTCATCTTACCTTCAGCTTTACCTGTTTTCGTTCATATTTTTCTTTAATTCACGTTCAATCTTTCTTTCTCTCATGTATTTATATTTTATTACGATTTTTCTTCTGACGCGCTATTTTTGAGTTCCTCCTGTCTCCTTTTATTTTTTTTGGGTCTCCTGTTCTTTATCTGTTGTTCCTTCTACTTACCTGCTAATTGTTATTTATTTTCTGATTTGTCGTATTTACTTCTTCCTTTTTCATTTGCTTTCTCCCTTTTCATCTTCTGCATCTTACTTTTTGCCCATCTCCCATTTTCTACCCCTCTCTATGTATCTTACCTGCTGTTCCTCTTATCTTCATCTGCTGCTCTCTTTCACTTGGTTTTCTTTTTCTCTCCCTTCCTGTATTTGCTCCTTTCGTATATTTTTCATTTCACTTGATATTTTATTTTACTTGGTGCTGCCTGACTTACCTGCTGCTTCTCTCTCACCTGCTTTCTTCTGCTAATTATACCTGCAAACTTCACTAAATTCATTTACTACCATCTTTAATCTACTTCTCTCTTTTCCTGCTTTCCTCTTTTCCTGCTCTCCTTCCTTTCTGTTCTGCTCATTTATCATTCACCTACTGCTTTTCCTTACCTTCTATCCCTTCCTCCTTTTAATTTATTTTCTTCTCTCATTCCTTCTACTTGCTTTACGTCACTTCTTCTGCTGTGAGTTGTGTACCTGCTGCAGTCGTTCTTACATTTTCACACACACACACACACACACACACACACACACACACACACACACACACACACACACACACACACACACACACACACACACACACACACACACACACACACACACACACACACACACACACACACACACACAGCTATCACCTCACGTCCCTACCTGCACTTACCTGGCCCTCCCACACACCTGTACTTCATTGTCACGTGGACTCAGTGGTTTTTGTCTTCATTTGTCCTTTTGTATCATTTGTTGACCTCATCCTTTATCTCTCTCTCTCTCTCTCTCTCTCTCTCTCTCTCTCTCTCTCTCTCTCTCTCTCTCTCTCTTTCTCTTTCTTTTTATGTGCATCCTTGTCCGTATTTCTCTTCAATTTTCTTCTTCTTCCTCCTCCTCCTCCTCCTCCTCCTCCTGCGTGAGTGTACCGTGACCACCCTGAAAGATTGGGGGGGAGGGTAGAGGGGCATGAGGGGGGAGACTGACCTTGCCACGGTTGGTCGAATGCTGGTGGCCGGGTCGACGCCCTCAGATGGATTCTCTCTCTCTCTCTCTCTCTCTCTCTCTCTCTCTCTCTCTCTCTCTCTCTCTCTCTCTCTCTCTCTCTCTCTCTCTCTCTCTCTCTCTCTCTCTCTCTCTCTCTCTCTCTCTCTCTCTCTCTCTCTCTCTCTCTCTCTCTCTCTCTCTCTCTCTCTCTCTCTCCCCCATGGTGCTTCTCTCCACCCACACTTTTACGAGTATATCAACCTCCTCCTCCTCCTCCTCCTCCTCCTCCTCCTCCTCCTCCTCCTCCTCCTCCTCCTCCTCCTCCTCCTCCTCCTCCTCCTCCTCCTCCTCCTCCTCCTCCTCCTCCTCATGTTGCTCTTCTTCCCTCATTTGTTCTTTCCTATTCGTCCCCTTCCCCTTCCTCCTTCTCTTCCCCTTCCATCCCATCTTGCTCTTCTTCCCCTTCTTTTCTATCTTTCCTTTTCACATCTTCCTTCTCCATCCAGTCTTACCTATTTTCTCTTTCCTTCTCCATATTTTCCCTCTCCATCTTCCTTTCTCCCATCATCTCCCCTTTCCAGTCCCATTTTTCTCCTTCTTTCTCCATTTACCTACTTCTTCTACATCCTTATCTTCTTTCATCCTAAGTTCCCGTTCTCATCTTTCTTCAGCCCCCAGCCCTTCTCATCCTTTCAGCTTCATCCACACCTCTATCTGTTTCTCTGTCCATCCTCCTCCCTACCTCACCTCTAATACCATCATTCCCTCCCTCTTGTGGTTGCAGGCGTGGTGTGACTGGCTCCTCTACAACAGCCCCGTCTGGAACCCGCCGCCCCCTGTTGCTCGAGACTACAGTGTGTAAGTATTGACATCTCCCTGTACTCCTTCATCGCCTTCTGCTGTGTGGGTCTTCTCTCGCTTGTTAATGTGTACACGCTCAGGTATTCGTATTTCTTTATTGGTTGACTGTTTTGTTGTTATTTTTGTCTCTTCTGCTTCTTGTTTTGTTTTTATTTTTTGGGGGTTGTGTGTGTGTTTTTTTTTTTTGTTTCTTATTGTCTTTTCTTCTTTTTTTTTTTTTCGTTTCTTTTCTTTTTTTCTCTTTTCCTTTTTTTCTTTTCTTCCTTCCTTCCTTCCTTCCTTTTCTTTTCTTTTTTCTATTTTTCTTACTTTTTTTTTTCTTCTTCTTCTTCTTCTTCTTCTTCTTCTTCTTCTTCTTCTTCTTGTTCGTCTTCTTCTTCTATCTTTTCCATCGCCTTTTCTTCAACAACTGAGAAAAGCACAAGTTTTAACTTTTTCTTACCTGAATCAACACACACACACACACACACACACACACACACACACACACACACACACACACACACAGTGGTTAGAGCGATGGCTTCACAAGCCAGAGGACCGGGTTTCGATTCCCCGGCCGGGTGGAGATATTTGGGTGTGTCTCCTTTCACGTGTAGCCCCTGTTCACCTAGCAGTGAGTAGGTACGGGATGTAAATCGAGGAGTTGTGACCTTGTTGTCCCGGTGTGTGGTGTGTGCCTGGTCTCAGGCCTATCCGAAGATCGGAAACAATGAGCTCTGAGCTCGTTCCGTAGGGTAACGTCTGGCTGTCTCGTCAGAGACTGCAGCAGATCAAACAGTGAAACACACACACACACACACACACACACACACACACACACACACACACACACACACACACACACACACACACACACACACACACACACTTCTGCACCTCACAATCCTCTTTCACATTGATTTGATACTGATGTAGATGTCCGCATTCGTGATGTCACGGCTCATCGCAGGTAAACCGTGAGTGAGAGCACAGGTGTCTATCAAGTGCTCACCTGGTGCAGCACGCCATCCAGGTAACGGCGCTGCTGTAGAGAAAGAGAAGGAAAAAAATAGCGCACCTTTTCTTTATCATGCCCAAGGCCCTGAAGGCATGCCACGGTGCGTGTTGGTGGGCAGGGGCTTGAAGAGGGGAGGGCAGGGGAAGAGAATAGGGAGAGGGACTTGAAGAGGGCCAGGTGACTAGGGGGTAAGAGTAAGGGGTGTAGGGAGGGATGGCATTGGGGTGAGAGGAGGGGGGGCGGCGTGCCAGGCGTTCCCGCAGCCCACCAGGAAGTACTAGGCAGGTGAGGGCGCCGTGCCGCCTGTCGCCTCCCGAGGGTCGTGTCACGCGAGTATACCTTTCAAGTGACGTGTCCGGCGGCAAGACACGCCACACCACGCCACGCCGCGCTGCCAGATGACAAATTACGGTGGGTGGTTGGCGGTGCGCCGGCCGACCCAGTGGCGACAGTCTGCCGAGGTGGTGTGGAGACGTGCAATTCTCCGCTGCCTGTCTGCCTGCCGGGCTCTCGGAATTATGTTTTATTTTTTGGATTTTAATACTTTTATTTCCACTCTTAAGCAGTATTAGGAAGTGCAGACGTTGGTGAAGGAAAGAGAGGATATGGATGAGAAGCTTTAGATTTTACTTCGTTCACAGCTCGGGCACTACATACATACAGTTTGAAAATTTGAAATCGAAACGTTTCTTATGCCATATGTCAGTGTAGAGAGTTCAGTGTGTGTGGTGCATTATTTGTTCTCTTTAGGTTGCTGTAGATGTAAGGACTTCATTATGAACCGTTAGTCTATTGATAGGAGTGTCACATGTTTCTGACGAATATATTTGGAAATATCTAAGTATTAAGGAAAAGTAACCGAGGCAAACAGCTCCTGAGGAAGGCAGGCTGACACTCACACATGCTCTGGTGATGCATGTTTCTATATTACGTATTTGTATTCACTTAACTCTTCAAGATAGGCTGCTTTGGCCAAATGTGTAGAGGAATTGTGCGTGTGCTACTTGACTTACAGCCTTTGATTACTGTTTTGATACAGAGCACCGCTTTCCAGCCAGTCGTACTTTTACGATCCTGTCAGCCACCTCGCTTGGTCATGTTGTCTCTACATACTTGCATAAGGTATTCACAGCCTCTGGTCTTTCGGACAAGGGTTGTAGAGTTAACTGACCCGCCCTGACCTCCCTTGCAGAAACCACACCTTGTATATCAGTTACAACCAACAGCTTTGGTAGATTTAAAGAAATGCTGCCGAATCTCTGTTAACATAATGCATTTATTTGCAACTCGGCAGCTTCCTTTGCTCGACCAACGTATGACTCGTGCTGTGTGCTGTGTGCTGGTCTTTTCTATATTCATTATTCGTACTGAATATTGGCATTGCTTATATCTTTAAGCAGTGTTATATGTCTCTCTCTCTCTCTCTCTCTCTCTCTCTCTCTCTCTCTCTCTCTCTCTCTCTCTCTCTCTCTCTCTCTCTCTCTCTCTCTCTCTCTCTCTCTCTCTCTCTCTCTCTCTCTCTCTCTCTCTCTCTCTCTCTCTCTCTCTCTCTGTGTGTGTGTGTGTGTGTGTGTGTGTGTGTGTGTGTGTGTGTGTGTGTGTGTGTGTGTGTGTGTGTGTGTGTGTGTGTGTGTGTGTGTGTGTGTGTGTGTGTGTGTGTGTGTGTGTGTGTGTGTGTGTGTGTGTGTGTGTGTGTGTGTGTGTGTGTGTGTAATTCACCACGGTCGTCTGCTGGTCACCCAGTCAGTCTTCCCCATTACGGAGTGAGCTCAGAGCTCATAGACCGATCTTCGGGTAAGACTGAGACCACAACACACTCCACACACCGGGAAAGCGAGGCCACAGGCCATCGAGTTACATCCCGTACCTATTTACTGCTACTGTGAACAGGGGCTACACATTAAGAAGCTTGCCCATTTGCTTCGCCGCGCGGGATTCAAACCCGGCCCTCTCTATTGTGAGTCGAGCGTGCTAACCACTACACTACGCGGTGTGTGTGTGTGTGTGTGTGTGTGTGTATAATATACATTTATTTAAACGAACACATACTAACATTGGTAATGCGTCTCTGAGGTTACGTCTGCTACGTCTGCGCACGAAATGGTTGCACAACATTTACTCTTAGACATTACCAAGAAATCGTTAAAAAGATTTGGAAACAGAAATAATCTCAACAGGTGCAGCGTGTCTGACCTTCCCTGGAATTTCCCTCTAATGTTTATACACTGCCAGCGTGGCGAGGCTTTCCCGGAGCACCAGACGGGTGGCGCAGAATCCTTTGTCTTCCCATGTGACATCTTGCTCCGTAATCATTCACCCTTATTCTTCTGGTAAACTCTGGAGCTCTGTGTGGTTCTGTATTTCCTCCTTATGACTTGAACTTTCAAGGGAGAAGTTTCAAGACATTTATCTTCCAAATTTTTATTATCTTGTTTAACATTCCTGGGGACTAACACTCGAGGAAGCACTTTTTCTAACTTTTCTTACCTTTGGCCAGTACCATTTGTACATAAAAATAAAGAGAAAAAAATGCCTCAAATAAATCCTGCGGTCACCAAACCTCCATGTAACGGCGCCCCTGCCGACTGACCGCTAGCCCCTGACGACCTCGTGCCTTGCTAACCACTAAATGATGATATTCCTTTGCCCTCTGACCACTGATTGCCCGTCCGCCAACCTCTGACCGCTCCCCGCATAGGCCAAGCACCAGCAGCAGGTCACGTCAGTGGTGCCATGCAGATAGTGGTGATGTGTGGCCAGAGTGCATTCCTGCGACTCTGAGTGACGGTGATCAGATGAGAATGTGCCGCCAGATTAAAAGTATGAGCGAAAGAATAGGAATGTGTTGCTTGGAGGGCGAGAACAGGGTACGAGGAAGGTTATGTTGATGATGGTGAGAACTGAGGCTCGTATTCAGAAACGCTTTGCTCTCTCACCATCACTTCTTTCCAAAGGCTGTAGTTGAAGTTAATCACGTTTTTAACTACCTCTATATTGGAACGCATTTTTATCTTGAGTTTTGGGTATGATTCGATGGTTCTATTTACACTAGAAAAAGTCTATGGAGGTCAGAACATTAATGGCCAGAGTCTTCACTATTTTAATCCCACATGAGTTTCTGAAGCTGTATAAAATCACTAAATACTAAGCAGAATGAATATGAAAACGGGTCATAGTACTGAAGGGGTTAAGAGTATTTTTATGGTTCTGGTGGTAGACTGGGGAGATTTCTAATTTATCATAAGTAGGAACTGTCTTGAAAATCCTGCTAGTTGTCACTGTGGCCTTGAAAAAATTGTCGTGGTCAGAAAGCAATTAAAGGAAATACGAAGGATAGGATTGGTGGACATGATTAGATGAGAATGAAAACTTAGCATCATTTTCCCTAACCCTTCCGCGCCGAACCTACACTACTTTCAAAAGGCTCCTCAGTGACAAATTGTTTAGGCTGTTTTTACCGCTATAGTGACTGATGAACAAGATTTCTACGTTATTAAAAGGAAAGAAAAAAAAAACTTGAGAACCCTGGTCATCTCTGTGGCCTCGGAAAACAGCAGTGAGAGAGCAAAGCACGTCTGAATGGCTTGGGAATATAAACAGACGACAGGAACAGTTTATATCAAGAAATGCGAAACAAATATACGGAGAATATAGAAGGAATGTGAATAATGATAATACAAGAAGATACATAGATACATAAAACCAATGAAAATGAGAGATTTGGTCTATATCCACGTTATCCTCCGATTTGCCAACTTAACTCCTTCAGTACTGGGACGCATTTTTACCACGAGTTTTGGGTGTGATTAGTCGATTTTATTGGTAAGGATTTATAGGGGTTAGAAGATGAATGGTCACAGTCTTCACTATTTTAATCCCCCACATAAGTATCTGAAGCTGTATAAAATCACCAAATAGTAAGCATAAAAAATATTGAAACACAAAAAAATAGTAAGCATAATAAATATTGAAACACGTCATGGTACTGAAGGGGTTAAAACGTGTAAAAGAACAGGCTAGAAATAGAAAAAAAAAAAAGGCTCTCTTCTCATCCACCTGTGACGGGAGGCGTATCTGCGTCACACATTATAGCAAAAAAACATTGAAAAAACACTGTAACGCTTGAACAGATTTCCATCAAACGTCGAGGCATTTTTACGAGCGTCCAACGAGGTTCACTGATGCCTCTCGCTGGCTCTCGCTGCCTGAAGTGACCGAGTAAGAGAAGCCGTGTTGGACAAATGCTTGGGACTTTTTTGTATGTGGGACGAGGAGAAGAACATCAGGTTACATCTGTCATGGGTCCCGTTAGCTCACTGCCGTACGAAGCAATGAACACCACTAGTGGCAATGCATGAGATAAGCGTCTATAAGAAAATAGGTCTAATAAAATAGATGCCATTTACACCCAGTTTGAAAATTGTTGGTGGCGACAGAACAAGAAAAGATATCAGTAATTAGTTTTAACCCTTTCGTTACGGGGACGCATTTTTACCATGATTTTTATGTGCGATTAGATGGTTTTATTTACATTACGAAGGGTCCATGGAGGTCAGAAGGTTATTGGTCTCCACATAAGTTTCTAAAGCTTTATAAAGTTACCAGATAGTAAGCAGAATGAATATGAAAACGTGTCATGGTACAGAAGGAGTTAAATTAAAGAAAGGTGTACCCGCTATAACAATCAGAGGGTTAGGATGGCTGGTTATGGTGTTGTAGTGTGTTCAGGTGTGTTGAATCAATTACTGAATAACGGGAGGACGTGGCTGATTTTGAACGTTTATTTAACCCATTCAGTACCATGACGCGTTTATATATTCATTCTGCTTACTATTTGGCGATTTTATACAGCTCCAGAAATTTATGTTGGGGGATTAAAATATTGAAGACTGTAGCCATTAATCTTTTGACCTCCATAAATCTTTCCTAATGTCAATTAAAATGGTCTAATCATACACAAATCTCAAAGTAAAAATGTGCCCCAGTACTGAAAGGGGTTAATCCGGGTGTACGTATTTTTCAAGCCTTCAGTCATGTTTATTTCGTAGGTAAAAAAAAAATAAATAAATAAATAAAATCAAAAATAAAAAAGCAGAAAAGAGAAAAAATCCGGCAATATTGAAACTTCTTTATCCCTTATTGTTATTTGAACTGAGTGAATGATTTGATACTTTTATGCATAAGTGAATAGACAAAGAAAATGGGATGACGATTTCTACAGAGGTAGTGGACTCGTCATCTTGATTGACTTTTAACGATAGGTATGTGTATTGCAGCTTCCTTTATTTTCTTGCGTTCTCATTTTAGTCGCATGCCATACAAATATTGCATTCTTAGGTGAGAGAGAGAGAGAGAGAGAGAGAGAGAGAGAGAGAGATTCAGACGACAATTTTGCAAGTCCCCAGAGACGACTACCAGGGTTTTCAAGACAGTTTTTCTTTATGATAAACTATAAATCTTGTTAATCCATCACCAGAACCATAAAAATACCCTTAAAAATGAGTACCTTCAACTAGAGCCTTTGAAAATAGTCGTCGCGCGAGAGAGAGAGAGAGAGAGAGAGAGCAAAGCGTTTCTGAATACGGATCAGAGAGAGAGAGAGAGAGAGAGAGAGAGAGAGAGAGAGAGAGAGAGAGAGAGAGAGAGGAGTGCTGGTCAGGTCAACCTTGAGCAACCTTGACGTGGGGGAGGTGGGGGGGAGGAGTAATGCAACCTCCCCCCCATACACCCACTCTCTCACACCTGCACCCCCACACACCCTCTCGAGGACACCTGGCCATCCACCTCTCTCGTCACGAACTCACACCTGTTGGGGGAGAGGGGGTGGATGGGAGGGTGGACGGGGGATGGTGGAGATGGGTAGGAGGGTGGAGATTAGGGAGGGTGGGGATGGGTGGGAGAGTGGAAATGGGTAGGAGGGGGTGGAGATGAGTGTACTGATGGGAGGAGGATCTTCAGGAGGATGGAGGAGAAGGAGGGAGTTGGAATATAGTCAAAGTGATTACATGCTCATAATTTTTGCATTTTAATGTGTGTGGAGGTGGGTGAGAGAGAGAGAGAGAGAGAGAGAGAGAGAGAGAGAGAGAGAGAGAGAGAGAGAGGAGTGGTAAGTGTTTTGTGTTAAGTCAGAACAAAACGTGGCCTTGACAAATTACTGCACGTACTTCGCCAATGACTGTAACGAAAGACGGAAAGAAAAAAAATTAAGGGAAGATAATTTACTCCCCAGAACGACTCTTTATGAATGTTTCTCAATAGGGCAATAGCGTAGGAGGAGAAACATGGTCTTCAGCAGCAGTCCTTATGATTCTTGGCCAGGACAAAGGCGCGGGACACTCCACATGAAGTGATTGTTTCCTCTTCGCGTTTATAAGAGTGTTGCATGATATATTTGTTCTTTCTTTCCGGTCTTCCCTTGTTTTACGGTGGCAGCAGTTTGGTTTTAGTGGTTCTGTTTCTTTCCGAGTCTTTAGTTCAGCTGTAACAAAGAAAGGATGATGATTAGATAAGAAACTGTGAATTAATGGAAGATAGAAAGATAGTTGGTTTATTTGGAGTATAGAAAATGAAAGTAATTGTGAATCTTAAGACACATTAGTAAAATAGTTTCTTTTTTTTTTTACTAATTTATGTTATCTAATTCATCAGTGCCTCAAATATTTTCATTAACGTTGCTAAAAGAAAGGAAGGAAATTATATGAAGAATTTTAACCCCTTGAATACCATGGCGTGTTTTCATATTTAATCTGTTTTCTATCTGGTGATTTATACAGCTTTAGATCAATACCGAAGACTCTGGTCATTAATTTTTTGACCTCCAATAGACCCTTCCTAATGTAAATAAAATCGTCTAATCATATTCAAGAACCATGGTAAGAAGGCGTCACACTACTGAAGGGGTTAACGAAGACATGATCCGTTGAATTTCTATGACGTCGATCATTATGTACAGTTTTCTCTACTCATGTATGTTACCCTACACTTATTCGCAATTCCTCAAGTGTCCTCAGTAATGTGACTCAGTGATGTGTGATAAAAAAAAATGTGTATATATTTCATCCCCACTGAATACTGGTACATTTTTTCACGGGACATTATCTATATATTTGTCATTTTGAACCAGATTATACCGTATAGTGAGGTAAACTTTTTTTTTTTTTTGTGGGAGTAGATGAATATATATTACGCTTTTCGTTTTGTGCCAGTCAAGAAATCTGTATGTATGTTATTTTCGTATGTAAAGTCATTAGTATGTGGAGGTGGCAATCTCTGTGTGTGTGTGTGTGTGTGTGTGTGTGTGTGTGTGTGTGTGTGTGTGTGTGTGTGTGTGTGCATGTATCCGTGTGGGTGTATTATATTCCACAAACGCTAGGCAGGTAGGCAAGAAGGCAGGCAGGCAGACGTGCATATCAATAGGACGTGCATATTATTATTGAGGCATCTATCAAGCCATATGCACATCTAAGCATTCATCAAGGGGCGGGCTGCGGCGGGGATGAACCTCCATTTGTTCTTGTCAGCACACTTGAGACTCGCACGCTTGTAAAGTCTTCCACGTGAACATATTCCCTAGAGTCAAGGGTTAAGACGTGAGGATTGGCTCGTTGGTGGAAGTGGTTCACCTCTCAGGATATTTCCCCAACCTTGATCTGACATTACGAGTAGAAACACACACACACACACACACACACACACACACACACACACACACACACACACACACACACACACACACACACACACACACACACACACACACACTCCAGCTACTTCTCATCTTCAAGAGAGAAAAAAAACACCACGAGGACGAGTAGGAGGAGGATAAAGAGGAGGAAGAAGAGAAAGGGGAGGGGAGGGACTCGGTATTTCCCCCTGTGCACGCCTCACCCCCTGACGTGCACACCTGATCGGCAGACACGCACACAGACACGCACATGAACGCACATCTTCCTCAGGGGCGACATGTCCGGGCCGCAGGCAAGGTCGGACAAAGGGGTGGCGAGGGTAGGTGTGGCGGGGCGCAGAAGGCGGTGGGGCGCGGAGGTGACGAACGGGGGAGGAAAGGAGAGACGTGGAAGGACTGTGAAAACGGCGAAGATTTGGCGTGGGAGTGGTTTCGGAGGAGGAGGAGGAGGAGGAGGAGGAGGAGGAGGAGGAGGAGGAGGAGGAGGAGGAGGAGGAGAAAAGAAAGAGTTTGTAGTAGGGATGATGCGAAACTTACGTAGAGATAGAAGGTAGAAGAAGGAGGTATAGGGAATATGTGATTTTTTAGTGAAAGGAGATGTAATGGGGAAAATGAGAGTAGAGAGAAAGAAGAAAGAGGAAGAAAAACTATGAAAAAAATAAGGGAACTGAAAGATAATGCAGTATAGATAATAAGACGCATAGAAATACGAGATTTGTAAGAAAAAAAAAATGTAAAAATAAGTGGAAATGATGAAGGAAGAATGGAGAAGGAAGTGCATGAGAGAGAGAGAGAGAGAGAGAGAGAGAGAGAGAGAGAGAGAGAGAGAGAGAGAGAGAGAGAGAGAGAGAGACTTAAACTAGAGCAGATAACAAAGTCCATTCCCACATCCCCTCCAGCACCAGATTTGTTATGACACGAGAGGCAGTAAGTCGACCAGCAGACAGGTTTTCGAGCACCACCGACGGCCCTCTTGGTCATCTGTGGGGCCAGAACACTTCCCAGGGGTGTTGATGGCCCTACTCCTCCTTGACTAGCTTGCAGAGTGCCCTTGTTACACACACACACACACACACACACACACACACACACACACACACACACACACACACGGCGCTGTTATGTCGGTGTGCTTCTTGTCTCAGTTTCAGTCCTTTATCTTGCTCTCTTAACTGCTTGTAAGGAAATGAGAGGGAGGAGGCAAGACTGGAAGAGAAAGAGAAGTAAGTGTAGGAGGAAGGGGAAAGGTAAGGCAAGCAGGACTAAAGGAAGTTTAAGTTGACTGGTGTAGAATTATCCAGTGACTTAAAGGATGTGGTGTATAAAAGAAGTGAGTTTTGTTCAGGATGTTTTCGTGTGTATATTTGTATGCTTGTGTTTATTTATTTATTTTTTTTTTTTGTGTGTGTGTTTGCCCCTCGTCTTATCTTTTATTCTTTCACATATACGAATTAATCTGTTTTCTTGTTTTATCTTCCTCGTTTTGTAGTTATGTTTTTTTTAGTGTTTTTTTTTTTCTTTACTCATCGATTCGTTCTTTGTTTGCTTTTTTGTTTGCACCTAGTCTCATCTTTTATTCTTTCTGTTTTCTTCTTTTGTCTTCCTCATTATGTAGTTATCTTTTTTATCAGTTTTTTTTTCTTTAATATCGTTTTCGTTGTTGTTTGGTTTTCTCTTTGCTCATAGTCTCATCTTTTCTTCGTTCACATATACCAGTTCACCTGTTTTCTTCTTATCTTCCTCATTTTGTTGTTGTCCTTTTATCAGTTTTTTTTGTTTTTTTTTATATTCAATATCGTTTCCGTTGTTGTTTCTTTTCCTGTTTACTCCTCATCTCATCTTTTTATTCGTTCACAAATTCAAATTAATCTGTTTTCGTATTTCATCATTTTTTTTTGTGTGTGTAATTCACCCTTTCAGGTTTTTTTTTTTTTCTTTACTCAATATCGATTCGTCTCTTGTTTTTTTTTTTTTTTTTTTTTTCTGTTCTTTCGCATCTACGAATTAACCTTCTCTTCTTTTTATCTTCCTCGTTTTGTAGTTCATCGTTTTAACTTGTTTTTTATTAGTTCTTTTCTTTACACAATATCGATTCATTTAGAAGATAAAAACATAAGAAAATAGGGAGGCTGCAAGAGACCGCCAAGCCTATACGAGGCAGTCCCTATGTGTTTAAACTACCTAATTCCATCTATCATCCCCATCCATGAACTTATCTAACCTTCTTTTAAATTCATCCGTTGTTTTCCTTCCTGTTTACTCTTGGTGTCATGATTTATTCTTTCATGTATACAAATTAACCTTCTCCTTTTGTCTTCCTCGTTTTGTACTTCAACGTTTTAACCTCATCTAATTTCTTTAGTTAATATCGATTCGTGTTATTTATCCATTTATTTTTTCCCTTACTCTCTTATTTTTCTCACTATTCACCAACTCCAACGTATTTAGTAGGCAAACCGACCTTCGCTTCTCTGTGTAGATGCCAAATCACGTTTTTATTAAGTTCACCGTCTTCCTGTTTGGCTTATTCATTGTCATCCTCATTTTTTTTTTATTTATATTCTATCAAGCTTCGTCCCTCATTGTAGTTGACTCCTTTGTACATCTCTTTTTTTTTATTATTATTATTTAGTTGATCCTCTCCCAATTTAATTTATTCGCCATACATGCTGATCTTCCTTTCTTCTTTTTTTTCTATATTGTCTCATCATTTTTTTCTTCTCTGCTTCTCTTGTGGTTTGCATTTATTTGTCTCCTTCTCTTCCACTCGCATCTAATTGGGTTTATTCATTTTGTACACCGACCTCCATTTATTCTCTCTCTCTCTCTCTCTCTCTCTCTCTCTCTCTCTCTCTCTCTCTCTCTCTCTCTCTCTCTCTCTCTCTCTCTCTCTCTCTCTCTCTCTCTCTCTCTCTCTCTCTCTCTCTCTCTAACCATATAGTTTTTTTTTTTTATATATATTTCACTTTCAAATCGACTTATTCACTATACACATCGACCTCCGTTTTTCTTCCCATTTCGCCTCGTCCCTTTCTATTTTCCCAGCGACCTTTCTTTTGTAGTGGGCGTTCCAGCAGCCGCGCGCAATGAGGTCAGGCAATCAGGGGCGGCGGGCAGGTGGGGTGAAGTACAGTTAGGAGGGGTCAGGTTACTCCCCCTCCGAGGCACCTGGCCGGCGTGCCCTCAGGTGTGCCCCGAGGCTGGACGCTACTCACCTGACCCACCTTGTGCACCTGTCTCGCGGGGTAGGAAGAGGAGGAGGGGGAGGAGGAAGGGGTGAGGTCGTGATGGTAGTAGAGAAGAATAGCTTTAATTGAACGCAAGGAGAAAAAAAGAAAAGGAGAGAAAAAAAAAAAATCTTGCATGAAACGTAGAAGAGAGAAAATGAATTGCCTGGGGAAGAAAACGAAAACATGGAAGTGTAATACGAAAGGTCCTGGCTGGAGGGAGGAAAAATCTAAATAGTTCCTGACAAAAACGAAGGAAATGAAAATTATTGCAGGGAAAAATACTGGAGGAGGAATTATTGCTTCTCTGGTATTGTTAGTGTGTGTGTGTGTGTGTGTGTGTGTGTGTGTGTGTGTGTGTGTGTGTGTGTGTGTGTGTGTGTGTGTGTGTGTGTAAAGAATAAAAGAAGAGGAAACGAAAGGCTGTCAAAGAGAAGTGAGCGGAGACAGGAGAAGAAAAGAAGGAGAAAATAGAACGAGGTTAGGAAAAAAATCAGAAAAAGATAGGAGAGAATGAAAAAAAATCAAAATACACTGACAAACTTAAATATGGGAGATGAACGAGATGAGAGAGAAACGAGTATTAGAAAAAAAAATAAAGAAAAACAAATAAAGATAAAAGAACAAGAACTGAAAAACAAAAGAATAGAGAAGAAAAGAAGAGACAAGGAAAATTACGAGTAGTTAGAGAAGGAGATAAGAAGGAGAGGGAGAAATGAAGATAGAAGGAGAGTACTGCAAAATTTAAAGAGGAGAGGGGGTAGAGGGAGAGTTGGAGGAGGTGGAGAAGATTGAGGTGGTTGGTGCTGGGCCAAACTAGCTTGTCGGTCGTAAGGAAGACGAAGGCTGCTAATTGCCGGCGATACGGTGAGGGAAGGAAAACGAGGCTGCGAGAGGTTACGACCAGCTATCCCCCCGTCCCTCCATCCCTCCCCTCCTGCCTTCCCCTTTCTGTTATCAAGGTGACCCTGCCAAGGCCTCCCCCAGCCCCCCACAGCGGTCACACACCCACAGTAGCCCTCACAGCCTCGTCACAGCAGGCCCACAATGCAGTTTCAGTCCTGTTATAACAAAAGAGCTTTACAGTCTCTTAATGTATGTTTTACGTGCAGGAGACGCCGGCCAAGGGCTACAGAGTGCTAAAAATAAATAAGGAATGAAATGAAGTCGCTTTATTTTAGTTTTTTCTTCCCTCCTTCGCTAAAAAAAAAAAAAGGGAGTAAAAAAAGGATTCCAGTCTGATTAATTAATTTTGTTTTGTTTTGAAGGTCTTTTGGTACGTACTCTTGAAGGTGTGTGTGTGTGTGTGTGTGTGTGTGTGTGTGTGTGTGAGCGCAAGATTTTTCCTTCAGATCAGCATTGTATATCATGAACCCACCTTTTTCTGCCTTTATTTTTGTCCTGGTCTTGCCCAAGGATGCTGGCGCTGCAAAAATGGTGGTGGTGATGGTGGTGCTGGTGCGGTTCCTGTACTTTCTTGCTGGGGAAGAATGCCGTGAAGTGCTGTTGTAATCTTGGGTTTTGTGGCTGGAGGGAAGGGGAGCAGTGGCCTGTGTGATGATGAAGTAGTCCTGTTTTGGGGTTATACTGAGCGTGGTGATGCTGGTGATGGGGAGGGAGGGTGAGGAGGCATACAGGCTTAAAGTTATGGTGGGTAAGTGTTTATCTTTTACACAAGGGAGGTGCAGAAATAGTGGAGATAATCTGGCTAGTGATGGTGGTAGTGATAAGAGGGACAAGATAAGACTGGTAAGCTGGAATGTATACAGTGGTGGTGATGGTAATGGTAGGGAAGTCCAGTGTTAGTGATGGTGGTGAAGGGAGATGGCAGTGTTGGTTATGGTGTTGAGGGTTTGAGGATCTTATGATGTTTTTGGTAAGGGAAGGTTACTTTGTTGTAGAGAGGCAGTCATTTGTTAGTCAGTGAGTTGGTCATTCAGTTGGTTATCAAGAAGTAAGGCAGCCACTGTGTTTAGTAACCAGCCAGTTATTTGTGAGTGAGTGAGTGAGCCAGTCAGTCATTTACTTAATATCCCAATAGGTTTATCAGGTCCACAGTAAGTCAATCAGTTAGTCTTATATTTTTCACTCATTAGACACGGAAATAACAAGTTCTTTAAGCCAATGACTGCAAATATTATACATTTGAATGGGATTTTTCTTTGCCAAATCTTAAAGAAAATACAAAAGTTTTAGCCAGAATTGGAGAAGTGTCTTGGAACTCCCCTCTTTGCACATTACCCTTACATCACCCTTCCTTCCTGCCAACAGAGACGGAGAAGACATGTGGGCCAGTGTTGCAGAGCTGGCCACCATCCTACGAGGCTTTGGGACTCCTGATGTTCCCCTCACACAGTCCACGGCAGGCAGTAGTCCACCCTCGGGAGACCTGGTGCCCCTTAGACTCTCTGAAGACACATTCCTGCGGGGGTATGAGCCTCTGCTGTCCGCCCACTCCTCCATATTCTTCGCTCCATCCACTGCTCTAATGGTCAGTGTTTCTGTAGAAGGGAGTTGATGTGATGTGGCTGTGTTGCTTTGAATTGTATTGCTAATCTTGTCTTTTTATTCAATTTGGGTACATTTCTGGTGTGTCTGTGGAAGGAATTAATTGTAAGAGAGTTGTGTTCTATCATTTTTATTCCTGTCATTGCTGTTTTTGCTTAACACACTGCTATTACCACTTTTTTTCATTACTTGGTCAATAAAAACTATACTCATCTGTTTTATTCCCACACACTTGCTTTAACAGGGCCGGGCTCAGGACTGGGCGCGTGTCTCAAGGCTGCAAACATGCTTGTGTCAATTCCTGTGTGGTGTGGACCCTCCCGTGCTCCGTCTGCAGAAGACTGAACAGGGAGACATGTTGGTGTCCGTTGTTGACACTTCCCCGCCACCCTCCCCTGCTGCTGTCAAGGTGAGAGAGAGAGAGAGAGAGAGAGAGAGAGAGAGAGAGAGAGAGAGAGAGAGAGAGACATTGTGATTGAGATATGTGATGGTATGATTATTGAGGCTTATATGCAATTTCATTAATTTATTTCTCTTACCTCATTGCATTCATCATCATCATCATCATCATCATCATCATCATCATCATCATCATCATCATCATCATCCAGCTTCATTAAAACACCTTACATTCTCTGCTTTACATTCACAATTCACAGTTGAAGCGGCCTCTTATAACTATCCTGTATTTGTACCTTTGTTATTTAGTTTCTTGATGTATCGCTTTGAAATATGAATATGATGGAATATATTCATAGTTTTGGAATTTGAAATGCTAATAATTTTTGCATAGTTGTTATCGGCTGTTGCATAATATTCATCGCACATAACTCATGGCCAAGACACTGTGATCTGCGGTGAAGGTTTTTAAGATGGAAAGGAAAATGTTAATCAGCTGTTGGCCTTGATGTACACCTGTCTTTCGTTTACAAGGCAATTGACAGGTACAGCATTTCATACCTTGCCTATCTACTTGAGTCCCTTGGCTAATGACAGCTGGAGGTCTGAGTATGCATAAGTATTTCTGTAAAATCCACTTGCTTTTTGCCGGACACTAGTAAAATGTAAGGCCCAGTGTGAATATGTGAAAAAAAAATCATCTTAGGTGGTCCTCTTCCTTCAAATCCATTAGGAAAAATGTATTTAATGACTTGACTTCATTTAAGAGGAAGGTTTCAAGACATTTATCCTTTTATTTTTGGGGAGGATGACCGTTGGACCTGCTAAGGGAGTAGCAACTAAGTGGGTCTTTTTTTGTGTTGCTTTTATGTTGTCCTTGACCAGCTTTCCTCTCTTACATTAAAAAGAATAAGGATCAGCAACGTGAGATAAATATTAAAGTTGTCCAGTGTAAGGTCCAATGTGGGGAATAGAATAAAGTTGACTGTTATGGAAAAGCCTTGTATTGTTTGAACTTTTGAGAAAATAATTACTTAACATAGAAATTTCTCAGTCACTTGAATATATTTTTTTAAATTTTTCAGTTTAACTTCCATTTTTATTTTTTCCCTGTCATTCCATTCTTACCACCCCATTTCCTTTTTTTCTCTTTTTCTCTCCCACAGATCATCCTTCATCTCTTTTTTTCCTTCCCATCCCATTATTTCTTTTTTTCTATTCTCTCTTTTGTATTCTTATCTTTTTCCTTCCTTTCTGTCACCTCTCCTTCCTTCCCTCTCCTATATACTGTACAACTACATTTGCTGTGTGTGTGTGTGTGTGTGTGTGTGTGTGTGTGTGTGTGTGTGTGTGTGTGTGTGTGTGTGTGTGTGTGTGTGTGTGTGTGCTGTGATGAGTCTAATGGTGAGTGTGGTGGTGGTCGTTGCAGGTCCAGCCATTACCTTGACACCAATTACTGATAAGACAAAAATATTATGAAAAGTAACATAAGTTTTGGTTCGTATCTGCAATGCTCATCTTGGTGCGTGATCATTATGCATTCCATTTGGCAAATCTGATGCTTATTATTTCAGTCAGAGGTAGAGAATTGTGTGTGTGTGTGTGTGTGTGTGTGTGTGTGTGTGTGTGTGTGTGTGTGTGTGTGTGTGTGAAAGGTTAGTAAAGGTATCTGTCTATATCATTGCTTATTATGTATTCATCTGTGTGTGTGTGTGTGTGTGTGTGTGTGTGTGTGTGTGTGTGTGTGTGTGTGTGTGTGTGTGTGTGTGTGTGAAAGATTTGTAAACTTAGTTGTCTATATTATAGGTTAAAATGTATTCATCTGTGTGTGTGTGTGAGTGTGTGTGTGTTATCCTACCTTTTCTTTCTCCACAGAGTTCCTTCAGTGGATCAGATGTGGAGGTGGAGGAGTCTCTGAGTGAGAGTGAGACGTCAGAATGTGGAGAAGAGGAACAGGATTTGGAGGGAAGCATGGAGGAAGATGGTCTATCCTCCACTGTCAAGCTGCTGAAGAAGAGGAAGATGATGCTGGAGAAGAAACACCGCCGCCAGAAACGATTACATGTGAGTGATGGTGGTGGTGGTGGTGGATGAGTACTGCTGGTGTATGAGTAGATGTGTGGTTTGGGTGTGGCTCCTTGACAACATTCAGCTGAAGTAATGCAGTGAATACAGATTAGGAAATATTACAAGCATGATTATGTGTTACTCAGCATAAAAAAAGATTGTCAGTCATTCTTTTAAATTAATGACCAAGATTGGAAGCTAATAATTGGTTAAAGCAAGTATGTAAAAAATTAGATGTGTCACTCATTCCCTCACATGGCCAGCCCGCCAGCAGACTTCAAAAAGCAATTATTGAAGTAGTCAGTCAATCAGTCACTTATTCTTTTAGTTTTATTTCATCACAAAAATACACACATCCTTATTGATTTTTCTCTCCATTCACCCACATGCCTTCTACTTGACTGTATAAACTTAGCACCATTTCTCTTTACATCAATCCAATATTATCCATTACAACTACCAATTTTTCTCTCCCCATGAACTCTCATATTCCAATTCCCTTTACTTTTTCTCACCAATATATGAACACAAAAAACCTAAAGCATCACTCTATCCTCTCACACTTCCAGTCATCCACTTCACTACATTAATATTTTCTCACACTTACAGTACAGTCACCCACTTCACTACATCAGTATCCTCTCACAATTACAATCACCCACTTCACTACAGCAATATCCTCACACACTTAGAATTGCCCACTTCACTACAGCAACCAAGCAACACAAGCAACTAACAACACCTCTCCCTCCTTTTCTTTACAGAGTCTCCTGGAGGGCTCAGTCACGTTAGAGATGGAGGTCCGTCCCCGATACCTTGTGCCGGACACCAACTGCTTTATCGAACACCTAGACGTGGTGCAGGACTTGGCCGGCGGTCCCTACACAGTAATGGTCCCTCTTGTCGGTGAGTTAAGACCTTGGCAGTTTGATGGAGGGGAGTTGGATGCTGTGTATTGTGATCGGAGCTTGGTGGTTTTGTGGGAGGGGACTTTTGTGGGGTGTATGAAGGTGTGTATTGTGGGTTAAGTTGGGTGGTGGGTGGGAGGAGTTATATATGAAGGCAGGTGTGTATTGGGGTTATGTAGATGGTGTTATGGGGTGTTTTATGTAAGTGTAGTTAGCTGGTGTATGGGAGAAGTTATAGATGAAGGCAGGTGTGTGTTTAGAGTTAAGTTCGTGGTGTTGTGGTGTGTTTTATGAGGTGTAGTTAGCTGATGTATTGGAGGAGTTATAGATGAAGGAGGGTGTGTCTTCTGAGTTAAAATAGGTGGCATTGTGGGGGTGTTTTCAGTGGATGTAGTTGGCTGGTGTTTTGGGAGGAGTTAATGATGATGGCAGGTGTATGTTTAGAGTTAAGTAGATGGTGTTGTGGGGTTTTTTTTCTGAAGGAGTGTGTGTGTATTATGGATGTAACAATGACTGGTATTTGTGAATATATTTTGCAAGGGATTATGGAAGGTAGAGTTGACTGTGTGTCTGTCTGAGCAAAATTTAGTATAAGAAAACCGAAAAACAAGAAGAGCTTCATTCCTGCATAGTTTTGTTTAGTGGTAGTCAATTAGTTGGATATTTGAGAAGATAGTGATTTTATAAGAATAAACATGTGTGTGTGTGTGTGTGTGTGTGTGTGTGTGTGTGTGTGTGTGTGTGTGTGTGTGTGTGTGTGTGTGTGTGTGTGTGTGCTGCCAGTTATATACACACAACACGGGCTCACCTCTGTAATTAAAGCTGTGTTAAATTGTACATTATCATTGACTTGCCATGGAGGAGGAGGAGGAGGAGGAGAAAGGAGAAAGAGGTAAGTGAAATAATAATAGAGGTGTAAAAGAGAAGAGAGAGAGAGAGAGAGAGAGAGAGAGAGAGAGAGAGAGAGATAATTATAGATAGGAGGTGTGGGAGGGAGGAGGAAGAGGTAAGGTTTGTGGAGGTAATGACGCCTTGGAGGGGATGAGTGACCTTTCTCTCCCTCCTTTCCTTCCTCTCCCCTCCCCTCCCCTTCCTTCACAGGCCCTCTCATCCCTTTCTCTCCTCTCCTCTCCTCTCCTCTCCTCTCTCCTCCTCTCTCTCTCTCCCTCCCTCCCCTCCCTCCCCTCCCTCCCCTCCCATCTACTCCCCTCCCCTCCACTCCCCTCTACCCATGAAGGATATAATAGGTTTTCTCATCACCCTCATTCGTCAAAATTGTTCATGTCTGATTATCTTTTTATTTGTTTCATCCGTTTTTATGTGTGTGGAGCAGGATAGAGAGAGAGAGAGAGAGAGAGAGAGAGAGAATGATGGTGAAAATTGAAGAGGGAAGTTTGGATTTAGTAGTGATAGTAGTAGTAACAGTAGTAGTAGTAGTAGTTGTTGTTGTTGTTGTTGTTTGTTATGTACCTCCCTAGTGTTAGTTTTCTTGTTTTTACATATTTAATTTTTGGTTGTTTTGTGTTTATATGTATGCGCTTGAGTTTTTTTTCTCTCTCTCTCTCTCTCTCTCTCTCTCTCTCTCTCTCTCTCTCTCTCTCTCTCTCTCTCTCTCTCTCTCTCTCTCTCTCTGTATGTTTGGCGATAAACAAAAACAGCCACAGGTATGTTTTCCCACGTTTATAGAGTGAGTTAATTAGACCTTTACAACTTTATTTACATCCCTCTCTCTCTGTCTGTCTGTCTGTCTGTCTGTCTGTCTGTCTGTCTGTCTGTCTGTCTGTCTGTCTGTCTGTCTGTGCGTCTGTCCGTCCGTCCTTCTGTCTGTCTATCTGTATCTATTTATATGTCTGCCTATCTGCTAATCCTTTTATGTTTTTTTCTGTTTGTATATCCATATGTTTGTTTATCTACTTAATTCTCTCTCTCTCTCTCTCTCTCTCTCTCTCTCTCTCTCTCTCTCTCTCTCTCTCTCTCTCTCTCTCTCTCTCTCTCTCTCTCTCTCTCTCTCTCTCTCTCTCTCTCTCTCTCTCTCTCTCTCTCTCACGAAAGCAGAGTGGGGTTAAGGGACCTCAATGGAATTTTTTGCCATTGGTCACCGTCATTACAGAACGCCAATATTACGACCTTCACCCCCTCCTCCTCCTCCTCCTCCTCCTCCTCCTCCTCCTCCTCCTCCTCCTCCTCCTCCTCCTCCTCCTCCTCTTCCCGCGTTTTTTCGTATTTTTTTTTTGTCCTCTGTCACCCCAAAACACGAGTTCATCTTTCTTCACCCTCCTCCTCCTCCTCCTCCTCCTCCTCCTCCTCCTCCTCCTCCTCCTCCTCCTCCTCCTCCTCCTCCTCCTCCTACTTCTTATCTTTGTCCTCGCCTTTGCATTCGTCCTTTTCGTTCTCTCTTTCGCTTTCCTCTTTGTCCTTGTTGTTGTTGTTGTTGTTGTTGTTGTCCTCTTCTTTTTTTTTTGTTTTCGTTTTCTTCCTTATCTTTTTCCTCTTGTATTTTCCACGTTTCTTATTTTCATGTTTATTTTTTTTTTATCCTTCCTCCTGTTTCTTTCTTCCTCTCCTCCAATTTATTTTATTTATTCTTATTTTTTCTCTTTTTTTCTTCCTTCAGTTTCTACTTATTGTTATATTTTCTTCTCTTTTATTTTTTTTTATTTCTTTCTCTCATTTACTCTTTTTTTTTTTTTTTATCTACGTGTTGTATTCGTCTGCCTGTGTGCATACTTTCCTTATAGCCTCTCTCTCTCTCTCTCTCTCTCTCTCTCTCTCTCTCTCTCTCTCTCTCTCTCTCTCTCTCTCTCTCTCTCTCTCTCTCCTCTCCTCTCTCTCTCTCTCTCTCTCTCTCTCTCTCTCTGGTCAAGAATTTGGGTCATGTCCGCAGTACAGCTCTGGTCTCTGCAGGTGCCTCAGGAATTAATACGCCAGAGCATGTCCTCAGGGTGGGTAGCTGACCTCAAGGTGCTTTCGGGAACGTCAGGCTGTTCAGGGGGCCTCTTTAAACACTCTTCGCTGGCTTTCTGGAAGACTCGTGGACGAATTTCGGGTGATTTATCCTTGGTACTTTTTTCAGGATGGGGTGTTGTTGGGTTGTCTTTCTGGGGGGTGTGATGTTTGGTTGACGTGTGTGTGTGTGAGAGAGAGAGAGAGAGAGAGAGAGAGAGAGAGAGAGAGAGAGAGACGTATATGGGATGATTTTTACATGCAAGACCAAGATAAGATTAAGGTAAAGAGTTCTTGAATTTGAGATGTTTGGAGTTAATTGAGAGTGACTTGGTGTGCTTAGGGTGACTGTATGGCAATTTGACGTACAGAGGGTGACTTTAAGTGTGACCTTTGACCTCTGTGAGTGTTTGGGTAGGGTGACGCTAGGGTTTTGGTGGCTGTTGTGACCTCTAGAGCGCTTGGTTAGTAACCCCTGCTGGCCTCGGTGTGTGTGTGTGTGTGTGTGTGTGTGTGTGTGTGTGCGTGCGTGTGCGTGTGAGAGTGAGGGATGGTGGGCGGGTTAGCCACGTGACTGCCAGGGTGACGTGATTACAGGGTAGACGTGTGTTGGTGTCTTGCTGCCTCTCCCTAGTCTCTCTCTCTCTCTCTCTCTCTCTCTCTCTCTCTCTCTCTCTCTCTCTCTCTCTCTCTCTCTCTCTTCCCGATATTTTTTTTGTATTTTGCTTATATATTTTACATAGTCTATTTTTTCTTCTTCATTTTCCTCGTCCTTCTCTTCTTTTTCTAGTCTTTGTACTTGTGTTAGTCCTTGTTGTTCTTACTTTTCTTATTTTTCCTTTTTCTTCTCTTTCTTTTCTTTTTCTTTTCTTTTCTTCTTATTTTTCGTCTTCTTGTTCTTTTCTTCTTGTTCTTTTCGTCTTCTTGTTCTTTTCTTCTTCTTCTTCTTCTTCTTCTTCTTCTTCTTCTTCTTCTTCTTCTTCTTCTTCTTCTTCTTCTTCTTCTTCTTCTTCTTCTTCTTCTTCTTCTTCTTCTTCTTCTTCTTCTTCTTCTTCTTCTTCTTCTTCTTCTTCTTCTTCTCCTCCTCCTCCTCCTCCTCCTCCTCCTCCTCCTCCTCCTCCTCCTCCTCCTCCTCCTCCTCCTCCTCCTCCTCCTCCTCCTCCTGTCACTGCCCTTCTCTGCCCTCTATCGTCCTCAGCCTTCATTATTTTCGCTTTTCTTTTCCTCTCATGGCTTTTATGCTTTTCCTTCATTATCTTTCTGTTCCTGTGTTCTTCATTATTCTGTAATTGTATATTGCTCTCTCTCTCTCTCTCTCTCTCTCTCTCTCTCTCTCTCTCTCTCTCTCTCTCTCTCTCTCTCTCTCTCTCTCTCTCTCTCTCTCTCTCTCTCTCTCTCTCTCTCTCTCTCTCTCTCTCTCTCTCTCTCTCTCTCTCTCTCTCTCTCTCCAGACAAATGAAGGAATAAATTTGATAGCATGTAAGAGAGAGAGAGAGAGAGAGAGAGAGAGGTATATTCAAATTCACTTCTCATTCCCTTAAGTTATCCCTGCGAAGTCCATTTTCTATCACGGCAGCGAGACTCAAAGAAGATGGGAAGCTTGTTGACCTTGAGTGTGCGAAGGTTCGGTGTGTTTGCAGAGTTCCCGTCACTTCACCCCACGCCCATCAGCTCGCCGCCCCCTCGCTTCCCCGGTCATGAGGGGCGTGAGGACAGGTGTTGGCTTGACTGGCTGGTGTGAAAGGCCGGAGCAGGTGCAAGCGGCGGGTTTAATTAGGGGCAAAGGTAGCTGGGTGAAGACTCGTGGGTTGGAAGGTTGAAGGGGTAATCTTGATGTGGTGGGTGGTTTTCGGAAGGTGTTTGATGCTGGTGTGGATGTTGTATTCATTTAAGTAAGAGAAGAAAGCTGGCCAAGAGCAACATTAAACGAATAAAAGGCCCACTAAGTTGCCAGTTCCCTTGCATGTCCGAAAAAGTTACTCCCAAAAAAGGGATAAATGTCTTGAAACCTCCCTCTTAAATGAAGTCAAGTCATTGGAAGTTGGACATACAGAAGCAGATAGAGAGTTTCATAGTTTATCAGGGAAAGGTATGAATGGTTTAGAGTACTGGTTGAGTGCTTTAATTTTAGGGTATGGAAGCTTTTTGGTTATGTGGAGTAGCTGTGATTGATGTGCTGGCTACGGGAGAGGTGAGGCAAGGCGGTAGTGTCAGCGTGATGTGTTGGCGAAAATTGACGAGACGCTGTGAATGCATGTGTTTAGAAATGCTTGAGGTAGTGGCGCCACCAGGACTGAAGGCACACACACACACACACACACACACACACACACACACACACACACACACACACACACACACACACACACACACACACACACACACACACACACACACACCAGTGCCCAGAGCCTGCATGCAGTTGAGGCAGACATGAGAGTTGTTTTAATAGAAGACACCGCAGAACTCACGACG
>NC_059291.1:5011686-5026686 GCF_017591435.1 Portunus trituberculatus
TTCGTTGCCACAATCCTTTCACCCCATCCTTGGTCTTCCTCTTTGCGTTTTTCTCACTTCAGTTTCCATACTCTTGCAACCTACTCTTACATTTCTTCTCAGCAGGTGACCAAACCATAACTTAGGCATTTTCATGACCCTCTCTTTCTCTCTTTCCAGTACTGAACGAGCTCGACGGACTGTCCCGAGACGCTGTGGTGGCCAAGTACCGGTCTGTAGGGCACGCCGTGAGGGTGAGAGAGGGCGCCGCCACAGCCCTTCACTACCTGAGAACATCGCGGCCGCTGTCGATCAAGTGTGTCACCTCGCAGGGCTCCGTGCTCTCCTCCACGCTCTTCACCTCCGAGATGGACCTGCCCGTGAGTTTTGCCTGGGTGGTGGTGGTGTTGGTGGTGGTGGTGGTGGTGTTGACTCTGTGTCTGCGTGGTGTGTGTGTTGCTTGCTGCCTTGAGTGTTGGTGTACCGAGGTTGGTGTTTGTGTGTTCTGTTGTGTGTTACTTGAAGGATGGCTGGGGTAGGGGGGGTGGGGTTATGGTGATTTGGTTGTTGTTGTTTTTTTCTCCTCCTCCTCCTCCTCCTCCTCCTCCTCCTCCTCCTCCTCCTCCTCCTCCTCCTCCTCCTCCTCCTCCTCCTCCTCCTCTCTCTCTTCTTTCTCTATTTCTCTCTTTCTCTATTTCTCTCCGTCTCTGTCTCTCATCTCTCTCTCTCTCTCTCTCTCTCTCTCTCTCTCTCTCTCTCTCTCTCTCTCTCTCTCTCTCTCTCTCTCTCTCTCTCTCTCTCTCTCTCTCTCTCTCTCTCTCTGGTTTAGAAGTGCGCTTGTAACTCACTGCTTCGGTACCGGTTCGAATCTTTTGAGACGTTTGGAGTCCTTTTCATGCCTGGAGTCAAGGGTTGGTGGGGTAAAATAGACTGGCAAACCCCATGGGAGGCACTGTAAAGGGGCGGCGCTGAGTCACCTTTAACCCATAGGGGGAGGAAGGGGGAGAGTGAGAAGAAACGGGAGAGGGAGAGATAAGAGAAAGGGAGGAGGAGGAGGAGGGGGGGATGTGGGGGGAAGAAAGTAGCATAACACCTCTCCCGCACTTGGCTTCTTTGGTATCTCATCTTGAACTCCTCCTCCTCCTCCTCCTCCTCCTCCTCCTCCTTGCATGATAGGAGGGTCAGCTATTGGCTATTGTAAAGGCGAATGGGGGGGAGGTGAGGGCGGACACGTTTATGTAGAGAGAGAGAGAGAGAGAGAGAGAGAGAGAGAGAGAGAGCTTGTACAGTAAATTTCATGCGGAGTAAATGCAAAATAGAAAAGGAAGATAATGAAAGAAATAAAGATATGTAGATGGAGTTTTGGTTAATCTTATATGTAGTTTATAAAGTTGTATATTTAATTACCTTTTTAAATAGTATGATTATTTTTTCCAGCTATTATTATCCTTCACCTTTTCTATTCCAAGCCACTCCAGCAAACCTAAGTCCGTATTCAGAAACGCTATGCTCTCTCACCACCTCACCACGTCTGCTTTCCAAGGCCACTGAGATGATTAGCGGGGTTTTCAATAGTGTTTCTACAGTTAATAATGTAGAAATTTTGTCACACTGCCTCCAGAACCCTTAAAATACCTTCAAAAACTCGTGTACATGTAAATAAAGCTCTTTGAAATAGTGTTGGTGAAGCGCATAAGTGTTTGAGGATACGAGAACCACGACCACCACTACCCTTTAAACTTACTCTCTTCCCACAGGACGCCACTAACGACGACAAAATACTCTCCTGTTGCGTCCACTTCTGCAGCGACTCCACCCAGAGGCGCCCCATCCGAGGTGAGTGGATAGAAGGTGGAGGTGTGGAGGTATGGAGTGGGGTTGGAAGATGGGGAGTAATGTGGCAGGGGGCGTGAGATGGTGAAGAGAGGAGAGAGAAAATGTCTGTCCCACATGAAGGGTAATGGCCATGCATCGGTGTCTGTCCTCCTCCTCCTCCTCCTCCTCCTCCTCCTCCTCCTCCTCCTCCTCCTCCTCCTCCTCCTCCTCCTCCTCCTCCTCCTCCTCCAGGTTTTATGGCCATGGCGGGAGATTCAGTGTTCATATGCAGGGTTTCTCCACCTTCCAAATCACCGCCCCTTTTATTACACCCTCTTTGTCCATCCCTTATCATTTTCGGAGCCCTGTCTACCCTTGCCCTTGCCCACGCCCCTTCCCCTGCCTCTGGGCCCCTGCTCCTGCCCCTGCCCCTGCCCCTGCCTTACTTTCCTAGCCTTGTGTCTCCTTTACCTGCCACCTGCTTATCTATTTCCTGCTAATGGATCCCCTTATCGTCCCCTTCCCTTAGTTACTAGTCTGGTCTCGTGATTTCTCTTGGTGATTCTCTCCCGTCCGTGCTCCCCTTGATGGTTCTCCCCCCTCCCGCCGTGGCGCGGCCCTCCTGCAGTGTCTGGGTCCTCTTGGCGGCAGGGGTTCTTGGTGGTCCGTCTAGCCTGTGCTTGTGTGTGTGTGTGTGTGTGTGTGTGTGTGTGTGTGTGTGTGTGTGTGTGTGTGTGTGTGTGTGTGTGTGTGTGTGTGTGTGTGTGTAATCAGGACGGGACGGCGGGAGGGTTCACACCGTCCTTCTGTTGCTTGCTTGGTTTTGCTGACCACCCTGGTGATACTGGTATGCTGTCTACTGCTGTTTGCTTGCATTTACTCCTACTCTCCCTCCTCATCCTTTTTCTCCTCCTCCTCCTCCTCCTATTTCCTCCTCCTCCTCCTCCTCCTCCTCCTCCTCCTCCTCCTCCTCCTCCTCCTCCTCCTCCTCCTCCTCCTCCTCCTCCTCCTCCTCCTCTTATCCCTCTGGCAGTTTGGGAATTCTTACCTTGTCAGCACCGGGCACAGGCGTCTTGCCGGCGAAACCAGTTGTGTGAGATGATGATGAGAGTGACGCCGATAGTGAGGAAGACTGGTGTAAGTGAGGGCTTTTAAGGCATGTTGTGTACGTACCCTTGTAATGTTCCTCCCTTAACTCAATACATTCCCAGACGCTCTGAGCACCTCCGTGGGGTCTGGAGCGAATGTACCCCTGTGATTAACATATCCTTTCTGGTCCTGCATTGTGCTTCAGTGTAGATGGTTTGAGGCAATGGCAGGCTGGGAGACGTGGGAATGATGCGGTAAGACGTTGATATATTTGCCTAATGCAGTGTTCCTGTTTCTTATCACCCTTGAATCAGCAGCATTTGTGGGTCGTATGTAGTGCATTTTGGTGAACTGGTCCTGTTGCTCAGTAATGCTGCTAAATTGTGGCGCCGTGTTCTTGATGAGAGGCATGCCCAGCCAGCCTGTGACCTCCCTGGTGAGTCGCACGAGTCAGTGCCCTCAGTGGCTGTCACTCCTCTGGCCATGTTTCACTCATCGGCTTTTTTCTTCCTCCGGGGTGATCTTGTCCTTCATCGGAGTGAGAATGTCTGCTGTGTTCCGCTGTAGGTTGTTTCCCTCAAGTAATTCTCCCCTCCGCCATCGTCATGCTGTCTGCCGGCACGCCTCCTCACCAAAGCCGCCGCCTTACTGGCTGCCAAGACGCTGCCGCCTCACCGCCTCGCCGCCATGCACGGGAGACTCACTCCGGTCACAGTTAAATGCTCTGCTGAGTAATGCTTGCTACTGCTTCATCAAGGTTCACAGTATGAAAGTTAGTTTTAGCTAAATGGTGCCTCAGGTGATTAGATGTGACTAAGCCTCACGAGTTGTACAGCACGTCACATCACACTTCGGTCCTTCCATCGTGGTATTGCCGTGACATTTACATGTATGTGCCTGACGTCAGAAGTGATAGGCAATAAATAGGAGTATTGTAGTAATTGTGATAGTAGTGGCGTGAGTGTATGCGTTCTCATGACCGTGTGTTCCTGCAGCGGGAGTTCGACGACTGTACCGGGAAGTTGTGCTGCTGACGGAGGACCGCAATCTAAGAGTGAAGGCCCACGCACGGGATGTGCCCGTCAGGGACCTGCTGGACTTTGCGCGGTGGGCGGGTGTGAGGTGAGGATGGCACGAGATATCCGCTGCCACCCACCCACTGCAGATTCCATCACCCAGTGTCGCCTAGATTTCACCTACGTGAGTACTACCTCACCTCTCTTTTCTAATAGCTATCTGTATTGCCTTCCCTCCACTGTTAGTAGAACAGAGTGGTTGGTGAATGGAAGGGAGTCAGTAATGGTGTTGTTAGTGCTGAGTTAATAGATAGCTTTAAAAGAAGATTAGACAGATTTATGGATGAGGATGACAGATGGAATTCAGTAGCTTTGCTCATACAAGGACTGCCACGTGTATGCCTGAAAGCCTCTTGTAGCTTTCCTTTTTTCTTGTTCTTATGTTCTTATTTGCGTCATATAATCCTTCTTTTTCCCTCCCTCTCTCTCTCTCTCTCTCTTCTCTCGGCAGGTCTTGTTGATGGAGAAGGAATTAACACGGATCATTACAGTTTTTGTTTGATAGGAGACCAGAGCCAGGATGGCCCTGCTGACGAAGAGGCGTCCTTCGACATGGCTCTCAGCGAGTCTGCGTCCAATGCTCACCCATTGTCGTGTGCGCTGCTGCAGGTCGGGCGAAGGAAGGGACCGACGTGTCCTGCAAGCAGAGGGACCAGCTCACTCCAGTGACCCTCAGCACATTGTCGCTGCCGCCGTCGCCAGGAGGAATCACCATCAGGTTCAAAACATGTTTTTTACCTAATACATTCACCTCGCTTCATTTTAATTCTTCAAATAAAGTGTTTTGTTTTACTGTCCTGCCCCGGCAGAGTAACATAGTTTTCCTCATCACCGGAGCGCTTGCTTACTTAATTTTTGGTGTGGAAGCCGCCCGCCGGCACGCCGCGCCCCGCACCGCCCACCCCGGCACAACCTGAAGCAAGCTGCGTGCCAGCCGTGCCGCGGAGTGGGCTGCCTGGGCTAGCGGCACCAAAGTACTTACCTCCTCGCGCTGCGCTATTTATTGTTACTATTAAGCCAGATGATTCTGCTGTGTGTGGGAAGTGCAAAACAAAAGTAAAAGTAATATATTTTTTTATTTTAGGAAGGAGAGTTCATTATTTACAGGATGAAATTAAAATTCTTTTACGGTAATGTTTGTACATAATAATTTGAATAATAAATTTATTCATCCCTTTGCGTTTCGTAGTGTTAATTGGTCTTTACGTGTGTGTGTGTGTGTGTGTGTGTGTGTGTGTGTATGAGAGAGAGAGAGAGAGAGAGAGAGAGAGAGAGAGAGAGGTTGCAGTCCCAGTCAACATAAGCATAGCGAATGTTGAAAAATACAAAATACACAAATAATAAAAAAAAAAAAAGTAAGTCAAGATGTGCAAGATGAACACGGAGGCAGCCACGGTGAAGGAGGCGAGGAAGGAGGTACGTACAGAGAGTTGTAGCTGCTGGTGGAGGAAGGCGGTGGAGGCTCGGAGACAGTAATGAGGGCGGCGTATGCGGGGCGCAGTGTTTACCCAGGAGCGTCGTCCGTGCGTTCGTGAATACAACTTGGATTACTCGCCCCGTCTGTTTGTCCGATGTCGGGGTGTTTGGCCGCCTATCACAAGTTTTTAAGGGGAGGATAAAGGCAGTCTCGGAAGGCACTCTGGGATAATGGCCGCGTTATGCCTCCCTGAGCAGCCCTGCCGGTGACTCACAGTGACGAGTGAGGCGTTGCGGGGCTGCCGGTAAAAGTGGTGCCCAAAGTCTGGCGCTATATTGAGCTTCGAAGGTAATCGCCCGACTCGCTCCATGCAAACTGTCCTGCTTACCTGTGATTCATCCCTACCGCGCCGCCGCCTCCGCCTCCAGGGGTTGTGACTGAGGTTCTGTGGGGGTGACCGACCTCTTACCCTACCCAGCTCCCGTGCTCCTCAGACTCTCTCTAGTGCAGTGGGGTGTGAGGAAGGGACGTGAGGAGCATGGAGGAGAAGCGCTACACTGGTTTTTTGAGGTTGCAAGGAAGGATCACGGGACATTTTAAAGCCTTGAGCAACGATTAAGATGGTTTTGCGGCTTTCATGGTTGGTGGGAATATATCGTGGTTTGTGAGACTGCGGAAAATATGTAGGTATTTTGTAGGTATTGAGGAAGGAATAAAATGCTTCCCGCGGCTATGAGGAAGGTGTAATGTGCTTTGTGAGACAGAGGGAAGGGTAGAGAGTGTTTTGAGGCTGAGAAAGAAATGTGGTGCTTCGAGGGGGGTTAAGATGCGTGTAGCTTTAATGTAGGTTTAGAATAACGAGGCTTTAGGAGTACAGTGGGGTAAGTGAAGGACTGAAGGGGCTATGTAGGCGGAGATATCTAACCGAACCTCACGGCAGGGAAAGGAGGGGAGGATCTATCGCTCTATCCATCAAATACCAATATAAGTAAAGCTAACCTTCCATTTAAAGCATCAGAAGATTGGATTCAGTTGCAACCAGCGCTTAGTATTTGCATAGGTAATTAGGGTTAATAATCACCTCAATTATGCACTGTGAATTACTGTTTGCCCTCCTGACACGTCCCGTTAGTCAGGCAAACATATTCATTCATAACTCCTTTTGTCCTCACGCGGCAGCCATCAGCGATCCTATTCATCTCTCTTGTTGCTCTTACTTGCCGTCTATGCTGTAGGAAGAAGAATGAGGAAGAGACCGCGGGATAACTGTAGAAAGGAGAACAAGCCAGAGACCGCAGGGTTAACTGTTTCTGTACATCAAAATAGTTTTTTTTTTTTTCAGCGATGTAACGTATTGTCATCTTTTATTTAGCTTACATGTGTATATATTATCATATTTTCAAAGAGATCCTTATACTTCTCTTAGATTGACATTAATTTTATAGTTTTTGATCTCTAATGACGTCACAAAAATAAGATATATAAGTTACGACCATCTCATTTAAGTAACCTATAATTACTGTTAGACTAATATATAAATACATGCATACATTTTGACGAGGAATCTTTTAATATGCCAATCACTACTTTAAGTTCCCGCGGTGTCTCATAATTGGTGGGAGAAGATGCGCTGTCAGTGATTGGCGCACCTTTGAGTAGTGTTTGGTTCCGGTGTTATTATGTGTCTCCTGGCTGCCCCTCGCTTCCTATGGACTCGGCGCTCGTCTGGGTGAGTTATGGGTGTTTGTTGATCACGACGGCGCGGTGAGTGAGTGTAATGAGGAGAGAGTGAGGGTGTGAGCGGTGATTTCATTAGTGCAAGTGGTCAGAGGCGGCAGGGTAGGTGGAGGGGAGGCGGCTGATCCTTCGACTGGTCCTCCACCCTCCACCCTGCGCCTCTTCAATCTTCACCTTCAGTCATGCTCGCTTCCCCTTCACTGCCACTTGTCTCCCGTTTTAATTATCCTCGCCACACTTGCTCCTTTTATTCTTTATGTCTTCTATTTTTATTCTTCTTTGCTGGATTTATCTTTCATTCATTCGTACTTCTTGTTCTTGTTCTTGTTCTTGTTCTTGTTCTTGTTCTTCTCCTTTCTTTTTTTTTCTTCTTTCTTTCTTCTTGTTCTTGTTCTTCTTCTTGTTCTTGTTCTTCTTCTTGTTCTTCTTCTTGTTCTTCTTCTTCTTCTTCTTCTTCTTCTTCTTCTTCTTCTTCTTCTCTCTCTCTCTCTCTCTCTCTCTCTCTCTCTCTCTCTCTCTCTCTCTCTCTCTTTCTTTTTATTTTACTTTGAACATTCCTTTTCTGACCAGGTGTCTCATTCCCTTCCAAGCACCGTAGTCGTAACATTATCCTTACCTGCAAAGGAAACACACCAGCACCCCACAGCCACAGCCACACCAGTACCCCACATCAACAGCCACACCAACATCCCACAGTCACAGCCACACCAGCGCCAGCACCCAACAGCCACAGCCACAGCCTCACCAGCACCCCACAGCCACGTCACCGTCCAATGAACACCACTTTTCACGGAGTCAAGATAACGTAATTGGTTCCCCAAGTCTCATAACGCTGTGAGAACCGGGAGTGTGTTTACGTGTGTGTTTGTTGGGGGGAGGGGGTTGTGATGGTGGTGGTGGTGGTGGTGGGTGGTGGTGGACATTAGGAAAAAAGAAGCAGGAAAACTTGGTGTAAAAATAAGATAACCGTGTCTAACTTTACGTACGATAACATGCCACTATTCTAACGAGTATTTCATGTACCATTTTTTTTTTCTTTTCACCCCGTTCCTATAAAAATTTGGTGACATGTTTTCCTGCGACAGTTTTATTCCGGAACCATCTCCATTCCTTGTTGTTATTCTGATGTTTTTTATTTATTTTTTTCTTTTTATTCTCTGAGTACCGCTAAAATCATCTCACTTCCTCACTTCTCTTGTGTTTGAATTGTGAAATAGATTGATGTGTTGTGTTCTGTGTCGATATTGCTTCCATCCCGTTACTGATAGGAAGAAGAACCGTGTGCGTGCGTGTGTGTGTGTGTAATTCATCTCGGTTGTCTGCTGGTCACCCAGCCAGTCTTCCCTATTACGGAGCGAGCTCAGAGCTCATAGACCGATCTTCGGGTAGGACTGAGACCACAACACACTCCACACACCGGGTAAGCGAGGCCATAACCCCTCGAGTTACATCCCGTACCTATTTACTGCTAGGTGAACAGGGGCCACACATTAAGAGGCTTGCCCATTTGGCTCGCCGCGCCGGGACTCGAACCCGGGCCTCTCGATTGTGAATCGAGCGTGCTAACCACTACACTACGCGGTGTGTGTGTGTGTGTCTCAAGGCAACCAACCTACAAGACTTCTAATCGTCAATCATCTTCCTCACCTTCACCCATCAGTGTCTCCACCACCACCCTTACTAATACCACCCTCTCTCATTCCCTAAGAGCCACAACCCTCGCCTGCCTCCATCACTGTCTGCCTCCCCCTTATTCCTGCCGTCAACCCCGCCCACTCATACCCTCATCCTCTTCCTTACACTTGCTTTTTTTCGTCTTTTACCCGCCCATCCTTTCACTATTTCTCTCAGAGCGCAGTGCTATCGCCCGTATTCAGAAACGCCTTTTCATATCACTACGACAGTTTTCCAAGGCCACAGAGACAACTTGCCGGATTTTCAAGATAGTTTCTTCCTTTGATAAACTACAAATCTTGCTAATCTATCACCAGAACCATAAGAATACTCTTAAAAATACGAGTATCTTCACCTGGAGGCTTTGGAAAGCAGTGATGGTGAGAGAGCAAAGCGTTTCAGAGTACGAGTCTATCGGTATTGACTCCTGGTTTGGCGTTTGTGGGTTTCTGTGAGTGTCATTTAGATAGAGGATAGAGTAGCGCTCCTTAGTATTCCTTTTTAAGTTCATTTTATTTTCTATATTTTTAGCAGAAGGAATAGTCTTAAGAACGTGGTTAATTATCTCTGTGGCTTCTGAAAATAGTAGTGGTGAGAGAGCAAAGTGTTTCTGAATACAGATTTAAGTTGTTAGTTTGGAGGAAAGATTGATTGATTTTGTTATCTTGACATGCTCATTTTATTTTTTCATCCCTCTCCACATGCTATCTTTTCTCTTCACTATCTATTTCAGTCACTTCTCTCCTTCGTTTCCTCCATCCATCTTCTTTTCCTTCATGCATCTTCCCTTATCCATCTCTTATCGCCTCTATGATCAGTCTTTTACCACTACACGCTCTCTTCCTCTTATTCATGAACCCTATTTCCTCCCACAAACCATCCTCTGTCCATCAGTCGCTCTCTTTTCCCTTCTCTCTCCACCTTTCCCTCTACCACCCACCGTATCATCTCCACCACTACTACCTTTCGTTTTCCTTAACCCTTTTCCTCTCCTCCGGTAGCCATAATAAACCTTACCCTCTCGCTTTCCTTCATCCACTTTCCTCCTGTCAACCACGCACTCTCTCCATCACTAGCCACAATCCTTCCCGTTTTCCTTCATCCACGAACCTCAATACCACTAGCTCTTCTCTGTCCCCCTCTCAACAGCACCCGCCCTCCCCGCCGTCACCCACCGTCACTCTCGCCTCGTCCACAACGTCGGGATTCAGAGGGTGCACAGTTACACACGGCGCCTCACAGTTACTCGAAATTGCCCAATTCGGAAATTAACCGCCACTGAGACCAATTGCGGTGTTGCCTGCGGGTTGTTGGGGAGGAGGAGGTGTCTGGGAGGAATGTGAGCTACGACGTCGAGGCCTCGTGAAGGGGAAGGCTGCGTGAGGGATGGGGTAGGATGGAGGGACATTACAGAGGGTGAAATGATGGAGGAGGATGGGCGAGCCTTGATGGACACGGGGCGGTGACTCGAGCGTTTTAATGATGGCGAGGGGGTTACTCTAGCCAGTAATGTGTGCCGCAAAGTAGACAGGCAGTCAGTCAAGCGTCCAGGAAGTGTGATCAGCAGTCAGTGTGCGGGCAGGCACGGGGTGTGGGCGCCTGGGCTGGGAGGGGCGAGTGGAGGGGAAGGGCGAAAGTTTTGTGGTGGGTCTGGGTTGTCTCGTGCTCGATTTTTTTTCAGTTAATCCTTCACTTTTCTCCCACACACGTGAAGAAGATCGACAAAAAGTGACATTTCAAGGCCATTACAAACTCATTTTCCGAACAATTGCTTGAAAAAAGTAAGGAACTAGGAGTTTTTTTTTCGTTGGTCATCCGTGGGAGGATGCCTGGGGCTGCTCCCCTTCACCCCCGGGGCGTGCCACAAACCCTAACATTGCCATAACACTCCTGTACCTCCTGAAAACATCTCAGACTCCCCCGGCAGTACCCGTGCTATTAATCGAATCTGATGAGGCTACATTTTTACAACTGTGTGTGTGTGTGTGTGTGTGTGTGTGTGTGTGTGTGTGTGTGAGAGAGAGAGAGAGAGAGAGAGAGAGAGAGAGAGAGAGAGAGAGAGAGAGAGAGAGAGAGAGAGAGAGAGAGAGTCATTATCTTCGTTTAAGGTTGAGTGGTGGCGTGCCCAAGGTAGTGAATGCATTATCAAACCTTCCTTGTCTTTTTAGTTCTGTTAAAGGTAGGACTCGTGTCTCCCCTGCGTTCCTCCGCCCCTAAAGTCACTCGTGCGCTCGTCAAACGTGTCTGCCACATGTTGCTCTTCGCATTGAAATTATCGAGAACCTTTTTACCTGGCCACTTAAGGTTGAGAACCATTTTGTTTTGCATGGAGTACAGGGACCGGTGAAGATGACCAATACTTTCTTTGTTTTTTATACGCATTAATTAGAATGTAAGATGATTGTTGATAGAGATACTTACTTGTTTTTTAATACTTTTTTTTATGTAAGACAAAGCAATTACCCCAATATATATATATATATATATATATATATATATATATATATATATATATATATATATATATATATATATATATATATATATATATATATATATATATATATATATATATATATATATATATATATATATATATATATATATATATATATATATATATATATATATATATATATACATATAAAGAACGTCAGTGAAGATACTCGTCTTAAAAAAAAACTGTGATGAAATTAGTGTTCAAAATTTGAGGAGTGCCGTGTAATAGATGGAAATACAAAAATAAATAAATAAATAAATGAATAAATAAATAAATAAGATAAATAACTAACTAAATAAAATAAATGAACAAAAGCTGTGAACTTTCTTTGATGGAAGGAAATTTATATAAAAATCCAATGTTTTTCGATTCGTAACTCAACAACGTAGCTTTTTTTCCTCTCCCACTATAAACCCCTTCAGTACCTTGACGCATTTCCATATTGATTCTGCTTACTTTATGGCGATTTAAACAACTTCAGAAACTTATGTGGGAGTAAAAATGATGAAGACTGGACTAATCTGACCTCCATAGACCCTTCATAATGTAAATAAAACCGTCTAATCGTACTCAAAACTCATGGTAAAGAAAGCGTCTCAGTACTCAGAACATAATCGGTGGAAGAAATGGAAAAAAAAACTAAAAGAATAGATAGTCAAAAATTTGGAAAGAAAGACAAAAGAAGAGAAGTCAAGAATAGAAGAATACAAACAAGAAGAACAAGGAATATCCCTAAAAGTGGGAGCTTATACAAAGACCTTCAATCCCACGCCCACTATTGGACTGGACTGGACTGAAGGAGTGAGGGTACATAAAACCACAAGTCATTAACCCATTCAATACTTAGACACATTTTTACCTTGAGATTCGTGTATGATTAGACCATTTCATTGACATTACGAAGGCTCTGTGGGGGTCAGAAAATTAATGGCCACAATCTTCGCTATTTTAGTCCCCCACATAAGTTTCTGAAGCTGTGTAAAATCAGCAAACAGTAAGCAAAATAAATATGGAAACGCGTCATTGTACTGAAGGGGTTAAAGAGGAACCCGCTCGTAGACAGTCTGTTCTATAGCTTGCAAGGCGCATGTGCTTCCTCACGCCGCCTCCCGTCACGCCTCCCCTCTGCTTCTGCCAGACATATGAGGCGAACACCGAGACGAGGGATGGTTGCTTCAAGAGTGTGTGTGTGTGTGTGTGTGTGTGTGTGTGTCAGTACATCATAAATCCCTTCAGTACCATGACGCGTTTTCACATTCAATCTGCTTACTATTTGGTGATTTTATACAACTTCAGAAACTAATGGAGGGATTGAAATAGTGAAGACTGTGGCCATTAGTCTTCTGAGCTCCATAGACCCTTCCTAATCTCAATAAAAGGGTCTAATGATACCCAAATCTCAAGGTAAAAATGTATCCCAGTACTGAAGGGGTTAAGAACACAGATAAATACAACTCTTAATATTCTACACTAACTCTTTTTATCTCTATCAAAATTCTAGATAATTAACTGCAGTAAAAAAGAGAGATCGAGTGAAAATAGAATTGTTCGATTTCTTGTAGCCGTTGGGTGATGGTAGTGGTGGTGGTGGTGGTGGTGAACATGTAATAATGTGGCCAGGTATTGCAAGGGCGATTGTGTGCTGATACTGATGCTGCCAGGAGGAGAAAAAGAACACTACATGGAGGAGGAGGAGGAGGAGGAGGAGGAGGAGGAGGAGGAGGAGGAGGAGGAGGTGGAGGAGGAGGAGGAGAAGGGAGAGAAAAAGGAGGAGGAGGAGAAGGAAAAAAAAAAGAAAGGGAGAAGTTTTAATAATAGAAAATAAGGAAGAAGAAAATCAGAAAATTTTCTAATGTAGAAAAAAAACGGGCAACGAAAGAAGCAAAGAAAGAAAATAAACGAAAAAAAGTAAAAAAGGAAAGATATTGGGAGAAGACTAAGACTCAGAACCGAAAAAAAAAAAAACATTGCAGGACTATAAAGCAAAACCAGAATATGAATAATACGAGGAAGAGGAGGAGGCAGACGGGACAGGGTAGTTGAGGAGTGAATGGCGTGCCGGGGCCCCCAAATAAGAGTGTGGTTTGTGATCGTGCCAACACAGAAGAAACAGGTCCTGGGAGAGGGTCAGCGGGTGTCACACTGGAAGAGAGGGAGAGAGAAGAAGGCTTAGGACACATTAGTTGGCATGGAAGTATTGCCTCCTGACATTTACTACCCGTTGATTCACGCCCCTGGTCTCTCAGCTGTCTTGTTCTGTCGTCTCATCTTCTCTCTTGTCACTTTCCTCGCCTTCATTAGTGCTGTGGTTGATTTGATCCTTTGGTTTTACACTTATGGAGTTATCTTACTAACCCCTTCAGTACTGGAACACATTTTCACCTTGAGATTTGTGTACGATTAGACCATTTTATTGATATCAGGTAGGGTCTGTGGAGGTCTGAAGATTAATGGCCACAGTCTTCACTAGTTCACTCTCTCACATAAGTTTCTGAAGCTTTATAAAATCACAAAATAGTAAGCAGAGTGAATATGGAAACGCGTCGTGGTACTGATGAGGTTAAGTTTTGATTTGTTTAACTCTTCATTAATTCGTTTGTGTTGTTTATTTTCTGTTGATTTGATTTTATTATTTGTGTTATCGTTGATTATTTGTTCAGTGTCTAGTGATTAAGTACATTTTTTCCTACTTTTATTTACGATGTTTTCTTATCTCTTTGTACACTTGTTCATTCATTTATTCATTTATTCGTTCCTACATGTATTTATTGGGCAGTTCATTGTGTTAGCTATCTTCATCATTTGTTGTTGTTTGGAATTAACTAGTATGCGACTTCAGCTCAAATGAGACGATAATCTAATCAATTACAATGTTATTCACTTCCTCATTTGCAATTCACTCACAGACATATTGAGTTCTCAGGAGATGCTCGATTATACACCCAATACTACGTGACCAGTCCAAAAAATTTAATAAGCGAGTCAATTACAGTGTTATTTGATTTTTCACCAGCAATTCGCCCTCAGGTACATTAAGTTCCCTGAAGTGTAAAGCTAATTCACGCAAAGATGACCAACCGTGGGGAAAATAACACGGGTATCTTACTGCTGGCGTGTGTACACCTGTGGATCTTATTACCTGAAGGATTAGAATGAGGAAGAAGGCGAGGATGACAAGGACGAGGAAGTGGAGGAAATAGATTAAGGTGCTTGGTAGAAATGAGGCGTATCCGAAGAAGGAAGTGCGTGAGAAGAAAGTGAGAGAGGAAAGTCGCGTGTGTTGAGGCGGTGTGAGAGAGTTCTGGTGGTGGAGACAGACAGGAGCAGCAATCGGTGCGTTCTGCTTGCTGAGTGCTGAGTGTGTGTGGGGTTGTGATGCTGCCGTGTGGGGTTATGATAAGAGAGAGAGAGAGAGAGAGAGAGAGAGAGAGAGAGAGAGAGAGAGAGAGAGAGAGAGAGAGAGAGAGAGAGAGAGAGAGAGAGAGAGAGAGAGAGAGAGAGAGAGAGAGAGAGAGAGAGAGAGAGAGAGAGAGCATAGACTAAGATAGATCGAAATAAAAGTAATGAGAGACAAAAAAAAAAAAAACGAAAGTAAGAAAGGAAGAAAAGAAAAAGACCCACGCCTCACTGCCTTCAAATATAACAAAGAATAAGATGGAAGGAAGACGAAAGAAAAAAGATGACATGACAAATAAGATGAATTAAAGGTAAAT
>NC_059291.1:5029186-5036686 GCF_017591435.1 Portunus trituberculatus
GTGTCCTGACTTTTGTCCGTCAGAAACATTACGTACTGCGTCTAGAGAGTGAAAGTGTATGTACGTGTGTGTGTGTGTGTGTGTGTGTGTGTGTGTGTGTGTGTGTGTGTGTGTGTGTGTGTTAAAGTGAGAAGTTGCATAGCTGTTAGATATGTGAAAAAAAAAAAATTTATAAGACAGTAGTGAACAGTAATGAGGCTAATCATACCTCAATCAATAATCATACCTAATCATCATTTATTCCGGCATATTAACCTCTTCACTGGGAAACGAAACAATTAGCAGCACCAGAAGTAAAGTGTCAAGTCTTTATAAGTATCTACAAGAAAGTGAACGATGGGAAAGGAATATATTTTGCAATTTCTTCCCAGCTCAAAGATTATATGTGGCTGTAGAGAAAGTAAAGATGTGTCAGAGTGATTAGGAAAAGAGAGATTAGGAAAAGGTGTACAGTCATAAGAAAAAGTGGCGTTCAAAGGGTTATTTAATTCCCCTCCATCCTTACCACTGCCTTCATCACAGGTGGCAGAGGAAAGCCAGACCATATCCTTCACCCTTTGCCACTGCTAATCAGGAAAACTTTGCTTTTTTTGTTTATTTATCTTTTTTGCCATCTGGAATTCCGACACGAGGCCAGACAGATTGTGAGCGATGGCATCTTCTTGTAATCAGCCCATTAGCACTCAGCACGCCGCCCTGAGTGTCCTCTTTAGCCTTGGTAATGCTCAGGGCAGGGTGGGACGGGGTGGGGTGGAAGGCCGGCTGCTAGAGTACTGCCGCTGGTATCGTGCTGTCTGTTCACCAATTAGGACCAGTGGAAGTATATAATAATCAACAGGCGATACAGGTGTCTGCAGCCATTACTTCTTTCCTGCTCCTGCTGTTAGTAGTCCAGTCATTCTTCCCTCGCTGATCCGCCTGCAGGGTTTAAGATTCGGCTGTGGGTTGATAGGTACAGTTGTCACTCATGTTTAGTGTCTGGTAACAGAAATTTTGGTTGGTGAACTGAATGGTTACTGATTGGCTAATGACTGTGACGAGATGCAATTTGAATATGTACAGTACATTATTTTGAGATGCGATAGACTAAATTTTCATGCTTTTTGTTACAAGTTTTTCCTTTTAACGTTTGATTTTCTGAGGTGTAATAAATTGCTTTGTGGTCAGACATTTTTACTTTACGTATTCAAAAATTTATACAGTTTTTTTTCTTTCTTCAAACTTATTATTTCTTAATGCATCATATTGCTACCTCTCAACCCCGGCTATCTACATTATAAATGACTCTTTCCAGGAGAGAAATATAGATAAAATTATGGAGGAGATTCAATTTCAATATCACTAATACATTTTATGCAATTGTGTAATTCTGCGCCACATGACTTTTGGTGGTGGCTTGCAAGAAATTTTTATATCACGATATGTTTTTAGAAAAGATACATTATTAATATGCCTCACAGATTTACATTGCTTTCTAGGCGGCATGAAGGAGGCATAACGTGTAATGATCATGTATAAGACTGTAATGCCCGTGACTCATCCCTCTATGTGTGTGTGTGTGTGTGTGTGTGTGTGTGTGTGTGTGTGTGTGTGTGTGTGTGTGTGTGTGTGTGTGTGTCCTCATTTAACTCTTTATGTCCATCACCTCTTACACACTCACCTCTCCCCTCAAGGTGGCCTAATTTTTATAGATTCTTTACACCCAGATTTCCTTCCACGCAACACGAAGGAAAAGAAAACGGTTGCAAAATATCCATGGAGGCGAGAGAGCGAGCCGCGTGTCCCGCCAGCCTCGTGTTTGCCCTGTGCTTTCATCTGTTGACACTTTGAGCTGTTACGCCCAGAGGCCCAAGTGGCACATCATGGCATTGTGCTACTTGTGGTACCTGTCCCTTTCCCCATCCACCGAGTCCTGTGTCTTCCTCACCCACTGTTGCTTCATCTCGAAACATTTACACACACATACACACTCACACACACACACACACACACACACACACACACACACACACACACACACACACACACACACACAGTTGTCTCTTCTTATTTTTCACCTCCCGTTAGCCAGTTTGTTTGCATCGTCCACTTAAGTGTTTGCTCGTCATTATAATCTCCTCTCCGTCTGCCTATGGTCTCCTCCTCCTCCTCCTACTACTCCTTGTTCTCCTCCTCCTCCTCCTCCTCCTCCTCCTCCTCCTCTTCCTTGCAGCAGCTCAGCGCCTGTCCCCCTCGTCCTCCTTCCTTCCCTCCTAGCATGGTGTCTTCTGAGGTCGTGTTGACGCCCTCATTTTTGGCCGGCGTAATCTTTTGAATATGTTTTTGTCTTCTGTATTTAGTGATGGGGTCTGGTGGTGGTGAAAGGGATGTTTGTGGTGATGGTGGTGGTGATGGAGGTGGTGAAAGTGGCATACCCTGCTTCTTATGGTGCTTAGTGGTGATGGAGAGAGAGAGAGAGAGAGAGAGAGAGAGAGAGTGAGAGGTAGCGGTGATTTTAATGGTGGTGATGTACGTAATAGTGGTGGGAGGAGCGGAGGTAATGTAGGCAATAATAGTGGTGGTGGTGGTGATGATGGTGTGGCAGGGACCACTGATGGAGGGGGCAAAGGGGATGGTGATGGTGGCTATTATGTCTCTTTATGGTGGTGTACAGTAGTGAGGGTTCAGAATGACAGTGGTAGTTAAAGTCGTGGCGGCGGCGGCGGCGGTGGTGGTGATGGTGGTGGTGGTGGTGAAGAAGAAGACATGGTTGTGTTTACTACGTGGCCACTGGGCAATGACGACCTTGAAGAAACTTATGCCTAACATGAGTGACCTTGAGAGAGAGAGAGAGAGAGAGAGAGAGAGAGAGAGAGAGAGAGAGAGAGAGAGAGAGAGAGATTGACGTAGATTAGTGTTATTTTTCTTTTCTTTTATTTTTTAATGGAAAAAAAATGGTGTTTGGTGTGTATTTAGATTCCAGGTGGTAATGGTGATGGTGGTAGTAGTGGTGGTAGTGGTGGGGGTGGTGGTGTTGGGCTAAGATAAACATGCTGATAGCCACTACTACTACCACTACTGCTACTGTTACTACTAATACATGTACTATACTTTTGCTGGTTAACCTGTCTCTTCCTAACTCCACGTGTTTATTGGTCTGGTTTTTGTTCCTGAGTGTGTGTGTGTGTGTGTGTGTGTGTGTGTGTGTGTGTGTGTGTGTGTGTGTGTGTAGCTAGTCAAAACTTTCCGTGTTCAAATTTCTTTTATTCATTGCTGTCGCTTATACTGTCTTGCGGCTTTGATTTGAATTGTCTCGTCTGGTTGTAAACGGTCTCTTTTATGTCCTTTAATTATTATTCCTCTGTGTGTGTGTGTGTCTGTGTGTGTGTGTGTGTGTGTGTGTGTGTGTGTGTGTGTCGAGTTTAAATTTTCCGTGTTTGTTTCCTCTATTCATTGCTGTCGCTTCTGCTGTCTTGAGGGTATGATTTGAATTTGAAATACGTGCGTAATTTTCTTTTGTCCTTGCGCATTATTATTAGGTTGTGAACGTCCTTTTTGTATATCCTTTAATTGGTATTCCTTTATATGTGTGTGTGTGTGTGTGTGTGTGTGTGTGTGTGTGTGTGTGTGTGTGTGTGTGGCCTTTGCTTCTATTGTTGTTTCTTAAACCGCACATTTATTTTATCGCATGTTTGTCTGGATTTATTTACGACCGACTCATCATTTTTTGCGTCTGTACTCACCCTCGTCCACCACCACCACCACCTCCTCCTCCTCCTCCTCCTCCTCCTCCTCCTCCTCCTCCTCCTCCTCCTCCTCCTCCAGCAACAGCATTACTCACCCGGCGAAACAGGATCTTCCCACGCTGGTAGTGACGCCACGGGTGACATCACTCATGACGTGGTATCGTAGTTGCCGGAGCTTCCTTGAGTCTTCCTCTCCACGCGCTTACCTTAGCAGCGTCCTTGGCTTGACGGGGTCTCAGCTGGGTGGGGAGGAGGAGGAGGAGGAGGAGGAGAAGGAGGAGGAAGAGCACGAGGGAGAAGGGGAAGAGGAGATGCGATTAATTTGTATCGTTCTTTGGGTAGCTAAAGGGGATCGGAAGCTTTGATTTATGACTAGTTGGCGGCAGTTGTTTCTTGATATATTTTCCAGCCACACGCACTGTCAAGGTTAGGGTGGAGTATCATGCAGACAGTGCTACGGCCTTCCATTCCCCGCGGCAGACCATCTATGACTTGTGTAAAACTGCACTTGAGCTAGGATGGGCGGTGATGAGGAGAGGGAAGGTGAAGGAGGAGGTTATGTATACAGGCGAGACGGAATGGACTGAGCGACTTCATTGTAATTTGAAAGGTTACGTGATAAGAGACGAGAAAGCTATATAAGAGGCTACAGAGTAGAAACGGCAGATGATAAAAGTAGATAGATTTTTTAAGGTAAGGAAAAATTAGTTCTTTGTAAGAGATACTGAATGTAGAAGAAAGGAAACCGAAAAATTATGGGGATGTCATAAGCATGCATGGTGATGAAGAAAGGGCCCATATTTTGAAACACTTCGGGCTCTTGTAAAGACTTGAAAGACCTCAGGAATGATCAGCGGTGTTTCCTTGAAAGTTTTCCCTAAATGTTGATATAGACTTGTTGAACTATCAATAGAATCACACGTCCTTAAAAATATCCAGTAGCTTTCACCAATCCATTAAAAGAACCAGATTTGATTTGAGAATGTTGTAGGATTATGAAATGTGAGCGGAGTAGGGTTTGGGGCGGCGATATGGAGGTAATTGTATTGTTAGTGGAAGTAAACAGAGGGCGAAAATGTTGAATACTAAGGAATGAGGTGTGGAGAACGGGATGATGTGGATGTCAGTGGAATGGATGGTGTGAAGATGAGATTTTGTGGCGTCTGGAATACGGATTAGGTGGAAGAATGGGCTATGGTGATGATTCCTGGTGAGAGAGAAAGAAAGGGTAATAGAAAAAGGAGACTGGGGATTCAGTGGGGGAGATGACCGTGGATTAGGCAAGTGCAGTGTTTGAGTTTGAGTTACAGATGGGTGGGTGTCCATGGAGCCGGGTGACGGAGAGAGAACAAATCGAAGGATGGCAATGGTGGTGATGAAGGTGAGGGAACATTGCGTGAAAGACACAGGCAAGAGGGAGGGAAATGACTAAACTTAACCACAATGCAAGTTGATGGAGGAAGATGAAGGCAACGAAGGATGGGGGAAATAAATCGATACTAGGGGAAAAGCTCGAGTGAGTGAAAATATTAGACTAAAACATTGAAAAGAGATACAGAATGACTATTACGAAGGCTGATGAGAGATGAACGATTAACATAAACAACTGTAAACGGAGGGAGAAAGTTAACGTAAGGATGTTCGAAAGAAGACAATACACAGATTGGAGGAAAAAAAAGAAAGAAAAAGTGAAAATGAAAAATTAAAAATTAAAATAAAACCACAAATGGAAAAATAAAAATATGAATAAAGTAAGACATCGGGAGTAAAACGGAAACAAAAACCAAAGGAAAGACAAAAATAAACTAAGGATGTCGGAAGTAAATCAGACACAGATGGAAGGAAGGAAACACCTCCACCCGTCCTGAACAATAGTGAATTTCGCGCCACATGCTGCCAACGTCTCCTGCAATGATCACCAAACACGTTAACGACAAGATAATGAAAGCAAAAAGGCACACTTTTACGGTTCTTGGAGTATTTGGAAGGAACCACGCCACGAAAACAGCGATACAGCAAACCCTACCGATCCTGGCTTACTCACCCGACCTGACTCATGACGCTGCTCCAATGCGGATGTACAGATTGTAAGGAATGCAGAGCAAGATATGTACTTAGGCTCGTCACAGTTCAGAGGTGCTCATACAGGACGAGGATAAACAGCAACAGCATGAGTAATAAGGAGGCATAGAAGTAATAGAAGAAATTGAATTGGAAAAGGAAGAAGCAGAAGAAAAGAACAATAACTTTAAAAACAAAAATATTAACAACCATAGCAATAACATCGAGAAGAAGAAAAGATCAACAACAGCAACTACAACAATAGCAACAGCAACAACAACAACAACAACAAAAACAAGAGCAACATCAACAACAACAAAGTAGAATCACCAGCAAGAGCAGCAACAGCAACAACAACATCGACAACCTTAACAACGTCAACATCAAGAAAAAGACGAAAGGGAAGATGATGAGCAAGAGGAGGAAGAACAACAACAACATTAAGAGAAAAAGAAGAACAACAACAGTAACAACAGCACGGCAAAGAAGCGCGTGTCTCAGGGGCCACGTCACCACCAGGGATCAAGAGGAGACTCGGAAATCAAGGGGATAAAAATTACTGTCCCGTCACGGAACTTCGCCGGATCGCAAATACGGAACACACGTGCACCATGGCTTCCGCGCCGCACCAACTCACCCGCGGGAACAGATATAAGGTCTCCGCAGAAGGACAGTCAGGCCGCATGATTAATAGTGTCTCTCGGCCTTGTACATCCTTAAGTCATTTTAGTCTTTTATTGCTCTTGTTCCTGCTCGTCTTTTTTTTTTTCGTTTTCTATGTCACAGGGGCACTGGCAAAGGTAGCGAAAAGAAAGAAAAACCGGCCTACTGTGGTGTCAATCCCTATAAAGAAATGTCGTAAAGATTATCCAAAATTGAGGGATAATTGTCATAGAAAGGAAGAAATATAGAAGCAGTCAGTGAGTTTTATTATTTACCAGAAAAAAATGGACGAATGACTGAGAATATTTGTTAACTCTTCTCAAAAGGGTGAAGAGAATAGGAGTGAGAGAAAGTGAAAGGTCTTGTATGTAGCGAGGCTTATCTTATAAATGGGTCAACGTGCCTGCTTCTTCTTTAGTTAGTCTCTGTCCATGTGATCTCAGCAGTTAGTACACGTCATAGATAGAACTGCAGATCAATAGACACAGTATTCAGATTGCTATTACCAGATTAGCTTTTAAAAGAAGATTAGAAAAGTTTATGGACAGAAACGGTAGGAGGATATAAGGATCTATAATTTACACAGGAACTACCACTTAGACCTACTAACTTTTTAATATACCCTCCCTTATGCTCTTAAGTCGTTATCTTATTGAACCTTACTTGCAAAACCCATTTTAAGAAACCTGAATTTGACCATCCCCGCACCTCTCGTCTTTCCAAGGAGCGGGAATCGAGGTGTCTCAACCCATCCCTGAGGAGACGCCAGATCGTGACGAGGGACTGAGCATCTTATCTCACGCTACCTGTCCCTGAGAGAAAAAAGGAAACCACATATCTGCCCAATCCTTAATCCGCAGATAAAGTGGCGGACAAACAAGCGCGTACATCAAAACGAGGAACGGATGAGCACAAAAACAACTTACATACTGGTAATGAAAAAAAAAAAGAATAACAAAAACACGGCTTGTGGAAAAGGATAAGGTGAGATTACTCGTGCATGGATTAGGATGATGGCGAGAGATAAATGGATGGCTGGTGGAGGGATAAT